>NC_051162.1:125488842-125753747 GCF_013339745.2 Dermacentor silvarum | reverse complement strand
TTCGCACTAGCCGTGTTGTTAGGGGCTTCGTGCTAAGTACGGAGGTCGCGGGATCAAATCCCGGCCACGGCGGCCGCATTTCGATGGGGGCGAAGGGCGAAAACACCCGTGTACTTTGATTTAGGTGCACGTTAAAGAACCCCAGGTGGTCCAAATTATTCCGGAGTGCCCCACTGCGGCGTGCCTCATAATCAGATTGTGGTTTTGGCACGCAAAACCCCATATGTTTTTTAAAAATTTTGTAATCCGTATTTTCGGCAGATTGGCGACATGCATAATAACACGCACTCAAAAGCTGGCTAAGAAGCGGATCCGTTGACGACAAATTCCACAACTTTTTTTTTTTTTTTTTTTCTGACGCCTCACTATAGACTAACGGGAATGAACGGCTTTCCTGCAAGGCATAAGAACGGTGTCGTTTCTGGAATTCGATGCGGTAGGGCGCACAACCGTGTTAATTGCACTCTGAGGCGTTTATATACACCAGGGCCAACATTGTTACACTGTAGGACGTAGACTCCAAACGCCCACTTGCAAAACAAAGAAGAGCGCTGCAAATTGCCTGATAACCCATCTGAAGGAACGAAAGAAAGAAAAAAAAGCACAATTTGTAACTACCGGTCACCATAACGTCTTTAATCCAGTCAACTACGTCAACATAATTATCCGTTATAATATGCACGGTGTTTCTGGCTTAGCGCGAAGTTAAGTGGTGTTTTTACTTCGCTGTTTGCATCAATGTGTCTGTGTGTGCACATGTGTTTAGTGTGGTGTGTCCGTCAGTGGTGTTTATATGTGTGTGTTAGGTTACGGTGTGTTTGTGTTCATCTGCGTATGGGTTGTTATGTGTGTGAGTACGTGCGTGAGTGTGTGCAGGAGAACAGTGACCACTGAATAGTACCCAAACTCGGGGCTGGCACACGGCATCGGTAGCTCGTCGACGTCCAGTTTCAGGCTTAGTAGCATCCCGCGCCAAATAAAGAAGCTCCTGGACGCTCACTGGCCCTTCGGCCAATCCATCAATCACACGGTTCACTTGAGCTACAAGACCAATTAAACGCAAAGCTAAGGGCTTCTTAATTTGACAGGGCTTCAAGCCGCAAGTCGAAACAAATTCGACGAAATCGTGTCACGCGTCACACAAAATGTTCCTTCCGAACAAAGCTGTAGAGAGCATCACGTGACGCATCATTCTGTGACGCTTTCTATATAAGTGTGCATTTCTCTCGCACCATAGTGCAGGGCTGTCCACTAATTGCTCCAGTAGCGAACTACAGCAACCCTTTTACGCCAAGCCCCGTTTTTGCATACCTATTATGCTAATGAGGCACAATTTAAATTTGCCGCCTTTGTAAGTTCCCGCACTCTGTAAAGGCTAGCGTTAGCAGCGAAAGTCTAGGGACGTGATGTGCTCATGCAAATGAGCCAGTCACCTCGTGCAACGCATCTTCTTAAATGCCTCCACAGTTGTAGACTTATTCAAGACCCGCGCCAGACGAAGCCAAGGTTTCAGCTTTAAAAAAATATATATAAACTGTCCGCGACACAAGAGGGCATTGCGTAATGTCCTTTGCCCTTATATGTAGACCACTTAGCCTCAGATATACCCACTGCCCCCCGTTCGATGGTGTTCGATAGCGGTGTTCTCTCTCTGCAACCTCTGATATTTCTTAACGTCGTCATCGTTCTGTTCATCCCCTTATATAATACGGTAACCCCTCAACATAACCAAATCGCTTCATTCGAAACAGCGCTTTATTCGAAGCTTTTCGCGATCCCAATCACAGTGCACGCATCTCAGAGTGGATTATTGGAAATCCAGTGGCGCCGGACTATGCTTAGTGCGGAGCGTCAAATCGGCACGGGACCGGTTGGTGGACAGCATGCGCGGTGGCTACGGCGTTGCGCTACTGAGAACGAGGTCGGGGGTTCGAATCCGCGGCCGCGGTGGCCGCATTCCGACGAGGGCGGAATGCAAGAAGACGCCCCTGTACCATGCATTGGGTGCGCGTTAAAGAACCCCGAGTACTCGAAAATAATCCGGAGTCTCCCACTTCGGTATATCTCACGATCAGATTGTGTTTCGGAAAGTAAAACAAGAGATTTTATTTTCCTAAATTTAATACGCGGTGGTCTCTTGTGCTTGTCTTCGTATCAACCTGGACAGACAAAAGAGCGCTGTGAAGGTCACTACGGCATGTTGCGGCAGCTCCTTCAGGCTAGCTATGTCACGTGAAGCAAGATGCCGGCCGGCGAGGCACCTGCTCGCAGGCGTCAGCGGCAGTTTAGTATTGTATCACAACCATCCAGGGTTGCTTCGTTTCAACATATGTTTTACGAGATCCGGTACAGTTGGTTTGCGTGTCCCACACTTTTATGATACTTTCAAAGCAACCTCCGCTTTTAACGAAATGCAGCTTATAACGAAGACTAATCCTGTCCCCATGAATTTGTTATGACGAGTATTTACTGTTCTCCTCTACTAATTTACCCTAATCCTCCCAACGTATATACCACGGCTTCCAAACTTGGGGTGCAGCGTAATGTCCGAGGGCAGAGTGCCTCTGGTCACTGCCCAATTTATGTTACTCTATATAGCGTAGTGTGTTAAAGCTCAACATGGGACTTCTATGCAGGGTCTAGCATCTCTCGTTTCAAATGAAATCTCCTTGCGCACGTTATAGACAGCTAAGATAGTTTCCATTTACACTTCCTAAACTCGGCGGGATAATGTCAAAATTCTAAAAGTGCTTCAGGCCACAGGAGACATTACGAAGACGGGTCTAATAAATGTCAAAGAGATGCCACAAGACTGCTCGGAGATGAGAACATCTACCCCCCCCCCCCCCCCCCCTTCTAGAGAAAAGAAGACAATAAAACCATTTCACCAGTTGGGTCAATTTATTATTGATGCGCTACGCTGGAATAGCATCATCCATAAAACAGGCGCCCCTTTTCTTTGGGCTCCGTCTCGACAATTACGTACAGTGCAGCGAAGGCTGAGGCTCACATCAGCCAATCAGTAACGATAACTGCGTGCTCCAGAGAAGGCTGGAGCAGGGCTCGCCCATTGTATGTTGCTAATTCTTCTGCATACGCTTATATTCAATCGGTAGCAATATAATTACATGCAGTGCAACGGAGGCTGCGGCTCGTGTCAACCAGTCGGTTAAAAGAATCGGCTGCGATATCCAGGGAAGGGTGGAGCACGGTTCGCGAATTGTCTGCTACTAATCCTTCCGTGGAAGCTTATATTCAGTCTGCGGCAATAATTACGTGCAGTGTAATGGAGGCGCGGCTCGTGTCACCAGTCGGTTACGAGAGCCGACTGCGTGTTCAGAGGAGGGGTGGAGCCAGGGCTCGCCCATTGTCTGCTACTAATCCTTCCGTGGAAGCTTATATTCATTCGGCGTCATGCGCACGGTGATCCTTCCTCCGAAACTCTTTGCCGGTTGCTGACATGACCCCTAGCTTTCGTTGCACTGCACGGAATTGCTGAGACGGAGTACAGCTCCGATACACCGAGAGCACACGGTTCCAAGCCTCACCGCTACACTCTTAAACCTCGTCCACACATGTTCCACAAAATAAGTGGAACATTCGTGATTACTGGAACGTACCACGTAGTCACGAATGTCATTGAACATCGACTCTTCCGTCGATCGACCTTCCTGCCACTGTTACTGCATTTAACCCTTAATATCGTCTCGCATAAGCTTAACTGGGTAAGCGGTACACTCTTAACCACTTTCCACCTAAAATCCACAAACATAGCAGAACACGTTTGCAAAAATGTTCCACTTGGGGGAACTTATGTGAAACGAGATTAAGAACGTACGTATACTCTTCCGAAACGACTTATACATTATCCAGCACATTGCCTTCAATACTTCTCAATAGTAACTATGGGGGATTACGCAATATATTCGCTCCGGACGTGATGTCAGATGCATGCGGATTGTACGAAAGTAGTTTACCTCAAAATACTGCCGCCAGCGTTTCGAGAACACTGAGGCTAATTTTAAATAGGCAGTTGTGTCGTCACGGACGATGAAAAGCAACCAGGAAGTGCGTTTCGAGTACCGTGAAATGACGTGAAAATTCCGGATGCAGCGTGAACGTGGCAATCTATATGTGACACTATATGGTGCATCTTCATCTATGCACTTGAGCGAAGAAAGCAGTTTTTACCGCATCAAACACAAAAGACAGTTATTATGTCCAAGCACACGGCCAAGCTGCTTTTGCATATACATATAACAGTTACATGTAAACGAAATAGTTTTTTTTTTCTTTTTAGCGTTCGTAACGTACCAGTCGGTAATAGGAACCGAAATGAAACGCAAATATCTCGTTGAGCTGCCTGCAAATCTGAGGAAGATATGCCGAGGGATCCAGTAACTGGTCGATAACCTAAAAGGAGATAAGATCAATATAAAAAATGAAAAAAGAAAGCGATGCGTCTAACTTTCCACGCGCATCCCGCCGGAGAGATGTTTCACCGTTCACGGATTGAGCAACGTTACTGCGCGACGCAAAAACAAAAACGGTGCGTGAAAAAAAAAAAAAAAAGAGAAATGCGACCGTGAGTCAACACCTCTATACGCGCGACGGCTCGCGTCAAATCACACGTGCTGCCAAGAAATCCAATTCCACGAATCGAATAGCAGTCGGCCCATTGTCTTGTGGCGAAATGCAATGGACTCCTCCACTCCCTCCTCCCCCACCCCACACGCACTCACGCCCCAAACCCACGCAAAAACAACACACACGCACAACCCTCAAGACAAAATACACCTCACTGCTTCTCTTTGATCCCGTTGTCGTTGTTTTCTGCGGCGACATTCGAAGAACGAGAAAGAAAAATATTTTATTTCAAACGAGTGAAGACGGAATCGGTGCTAGCGGAATCAAGAATCAAACTTGCAGGAGCCACACGTGTGTTCGATACGACGATCGCGTTTCACTTCCTGTCACTTTCTAGTATTTTTTTTTTCTTTTTGTTTTGCTCGTTGAAAACAACCGCAACCGAAGATTTGGGAGAGTTGAGTCCACTCGCCTTAGGATACTGCCCGGAGTCGTTTGATAGCATTAAAAAAATAAAAAAACACGTTTTCAAAGCATTCTGATAACACGCTAAAACGAATGCTTATACGATGTTGAGACATAATACCGATTTTAGATTTGGTTTCACTGCAATATGCTGATTTTAGTACACTGTTCAGTCGCCATGGCGAAGTGCTCATGTGGTTGTGGGCAAATAGAGCTTTGCTTTGGAGCAACAACAATACTGTGATCTAAAAGAACTGCACGGCGAGTTATCAACCACGCTTTAGACAACTAAAAAAAAAAATGTCACTGTTACTGGCACCCGCATTAGACTTATATCTCGTTCAAACCTGGCACGGAAATTTATCACGCTATAGCAAAAGGGGACATAAGGCCATATCTAAATGTAAAGGGCACAGCGGAAAGAAAATGGATGGCACCGAAGCTTCGGCACGCGTTAGGTAAAGGGCGGGGAATCGGAGAGATGCAGCCTCACAAAAGCCTACACTGAAGGAACACGTTTAATTTTCTCGGACCGAAGCGTTTGATCAATGGATCTCTACTGGACGGGTACCTCACAGTCGATCCGATTCGCTCACGCAATGTGACGTGGGAAAGACTATTTCGTTCCCACGTTCCCATTCCGACTTGGAAAGTAGATTTAAGCGGAAAGGAATATCTTTCGGCGAGGCTAGAGGATCATCTGGCTAAACATTCTCGCTATGGCCTCTCTTCTTAACTGGGTGATTAGGCTCCGTGCATACGAAAAAAAATAATAAATAAGAAAAAGAAAAAAGAGAGAAGGGGCGGAGAGCTAGGGGAGGGCAGGTAGTGCGTTAGCTAGAGCAGGTGCAGCAATATCATTACGAAACTCCAAACTCCAGCGGAGACACACCCAGTACATAGTTCGACAACCCATGATAAGCCGGACAATCATGAAGCCGCAGGCAAGATTTGAAAGACAGAGAGAGAGAGAAAAAAAACAGGAAATGACACTCTGTTGAAAAGCAAAGGTCGTGCACAATCGCGAATTTCCCCATTTCGCAATGCAGGACATTTACATTCGACAGTGAATGATGGACGGCTGTGTTCGTGGTTCGCTCGAACGTGGCTGGATTGGAAAAAGAATGGAAGCTAAATTGGAAGCTAAAATGGAAGCGGAAGGAGAAGCGGCAAGCGTAGTGGCCAAGCGAGAGGTTGTTCTGAAAGGAATCCACCGTTCAGAAAAGACAGATGCGTTTGCCCTTTTCGTGAGCGCAGCGTTTGGGATTGCGGATGTCCTCTCGCGATGCTCGTTTGAGAAGGACCATATCAGGTTCGTCACGTAACTGCGGCAGAGGTCCCTGGCCAAGCGCTCAGGCGTGCCTGCTGTCCAACTTTGATACACCATCTTTAATAGTGCTTCGGTGCCAAATCATAGGGGCAAGGGAATATATAACCACGCCATAACTCAGTAACTTCTGAGATACCGCACCACTACAACGCGGTTTCTGTAGGTTCTTGACAAGCGTAAGAATCCCCAACCTCCGTATATGTCAGAGCGAACCTTCGTCAGAGTGAGCTTCGTCAGGTTGATTCTGACGAAGGAGCCGTGCCACGGACGAAAAGAAGAAGTTTATTGATTGGAAAATGCACAAAAGTCGGCCGGAAAATGGAGTATCAGGCGATATACGGCCGAAATGTCAGTAAAGAAATATGTCCTTTCAAATGTGTGTCACCTGCATATTGTTCCAATACGACATTATCCGGATCGATAAGTACTTTCCTTTAAACTCACACACACACACACACACACACACACACACACACACACACACACACACACACACACCACACACACACACACACACACACACACACACACACACACACACACATGCACACACACACACACACACACACACACACACACATTATATATATATATATATATATATATATATATATATATATATATATATATATATACGAGGAGTGGGTAAACGACATAAGGTGACAAGAGAGGCGCTTCAAAAGCCGCCGACCTTATCAAAAGCGGGAAAGAACTTTTGGAAGACGAAAAGTATCCCGAGAGATACATTTAGAGCAACGAAATTGGAAATATTGGCAACAAGCATGTTGCCGGTTCCTCCACAACAATAAATTGTTGAATGAATGAAACAATGCGACAAGAACTGAAATAGACACAGCAACAAAGAAGTTCACACCAACATGCGATGCGGACTTTTGCATAAAAAGTGATTAAAAAAAAACAAAAAGAAAGAAAAGTTACTTATCACGTGACGGCAAGGAAATTACCTTCGCCGAAACTTGCACGTTTTTACCGCAACTGGATGCCGCAATTCCCGCATATTTAGACCAGGAGCAGGCAATCCATATAATCAAACTATACGTACAGGCAATTCTTGCGGCCTGTCCTTCAGACAATAGTGCGACAGTTACTTGAGTTGTCTGTGAATGTCAATTGCACCCACAAGCATATACAGCAAGCAAGCCGAGATCCTTCAGCGATGCTGGGTTAATTTTACGTCCACTGAGGGCAATTACGGCCTCCGTCTGCTCCCCATAATTCGCGCGGCTACACACACACACACACACACACACAGTTAAGTGGCCCTATATGCGCATGCGCAGCTGCGCGCAACCGCTCGGTCTATAACGACCGCGCCGTCATGCGTGTCTCGAAGGTTGGTGAACGCGCTGATCCACTTTGCTTTCTCGAGACACAGCGCCGTAAAGAGGTTAAACAAATAAACGTAAAAAAAAAAAAAAACAAGGACACCTCGGCGGAGAACGCCGCGCCTGTCACGTGAGCAGTGCGCATTAGATAAACTGTCTGCTGCATACGATTATGGGCGTTCACCCCGCAGCTAGGGAACGAGCGTAGATTTCTCGAGCCTCTTGATTTCGAAGAGGTTGCGACAGAAACATTTCTCGCGTGCGTAATGTTTTCTACAAAAATTACCAGAAGCAAATGTACCACTATAACGTATATTCCTTACGGAAGTGTCATATGTAGACTGATATGAAAAAGTCCGTATATGGACATATTAAAAAGTGGGCAGATATGGCCATTGTGACTTCTATGTGCCATATAAGACCGTATCTGCATAATCTTTCTTACGTCCAAATATTGGAGATCTATCCATACGTGGGATATATATAAGCGGTCATATTATGACTCATATTTGCCATATATGGCCATATCTGGCCAATTTTTAATATGCCAATATAGGAGCCTCTTATACATGTGGTCATACCTGTGAAATACTATATGGCTAAACATCTGGCCCCCGTTAAATCAATATCTGTTTCGCTTACGTATGGCTGTACAGCCAGCGTAGGAAAGGTGGTTAGTAGATGCGTAAATTTGCGTAAACTTCGTCCTTCTGGCTTAAAAAAACTTTGCGCATTGATAGTTTCGGATAAAATGCTGCTTTATAATTGTCAACATTTCGCAGTGATTGTATGCGCGTGCGAATTCAGAGTCTATACTTGCCCTCTGCGTTTGGAAAGATGTGATTATAATTAGGAATTTAGTCTAATAAAGGTGGATAAACAGCAATGAATCAAACCAAAAGAACGTCTGAAGCCACAAGCAAGAATAATAGACAACTACCATAATAAACGATCGTAGTGCCAGTGTTGCCGCTAGTGAACTTACCAGGGAGGAGGTGGTGGGAGGAGCCGCCATCTTACTATAAGAATCTCAGTCCTTGATATTTTTATTGTCTGATTAGCAGTCAATTATTTATTAAAATTCACTATACTTTAATCACTTAAATACACACACAACCGAAATATAAGGTGACCTGTATTAGTGGCTTAATGCGCTCCTGTAACGAACACTCTTACCGTAGGACAAGGTGCGGCGGTGAGGCCGAAAAGTGTTGGGTTTGGTTGTCTACATCCCCGACTGCAAAAGTTTTCTAAACCCGAAATTAGGGGAGAAAGAAAGAAAGAAAAACATAAAAAGATACAAAGGATATCTCTCCCCGTACGACCCTTCCTTCAAGTGCCGGCTGACTGGAGAAGTAGCCAGGAAATGCAACTTTTTTTTTTTTTCGTAATTTCCGTGCCGCAAAAGCTTTTGCCTGCAACGGGTATGATATCTTAACGAGTAAAATAAGCGTTTACGCTGCACAATTACACATGCTGTTCAAAAGCATGTGTGTTCAAAAGCAAACAGCACAACACATGTAGGAAATGGTTCGAACAAACTATTAGCGCAACTGCCCATCACAGCTGACCGACTCACAATTCGATAGAGTGGGGATCCCTTTAAAGGGATCCCTTCGATGCAGTGGTTCTCGAGAACCACTCCATCGTCGGTTTCTGCAGATTCCATTCATTGAAGCCGCAAACTTCGATAGAAATTATCCAAGAAACTGCGCTACAGCGGTATGTATTACCACGAAGTCTCTCAGCGACCAGTCACGTGACTTCGCGTCGCGAAATCTGTTAGAAAGGGGCGCGCCAGCTCAAGCCAGCAAACTGCAGAATGCCAAGTGGAAAATCAACAAGAAAGGAGGGGTGGAAGAAAACGGAAAGACAGTAACTGGATATTTCATGAAGTTCCTTTCCGAAACCGCAGTCGTAAGCACGACGTTAAACAACCAGAACGGTGCTGTGTCTTAAGTGAGAGTAACGGCAGTTTTCCTACAAGAAAAGGCACTCCTTCCGCCGTCGTGTTTCTGTCTGACGAGCGGCTCGCGAGGCGTCGATGGCTGAAAAGTTCTAGAGTTAATGAAGACAGGTCGCCCACCGGAAAGAAATAACGATAAATAAATAATAAAGCGCATGTGCTTGCGGACTCTCGTGCAGAAAGCAATTTTAACCCGAAAAAAAAAAAAGAGAAAACTACTTCAAACTAATTACATCGCTCCCCACGGCACTCTCAAAAGGGTCAAAAAGAAAGAAATTGCGCTTCGGTGCGAGTCTTTCCGCGGCTTTGAAATGTTATTGAATCTTTAACTGCTCTTTCTTTAAAGAAATAATGAAACATACGTAAACTCCAAACGACCGACAGATGTTCAGTGGGCTCTTTCGAACCGCGGCTCGACACGTGGTGGCAGATAAACAACAGCGGTGCAGTTCGGCTATGGGGTTTTTAATGTTACGCACGCACGCACGCACGCACGCACGGGTCTATGAGGCTGCGGGTCTCGGAAGCGCATTCAATCCTTTATTAGCTTAGCCAAGTATAATCAAGAAATAAGATACGCAGAAAAAAAATAAAGATTCGCTCGGCGGAAATTCCGAGAAAGTATGATAGCAAGGAAGCACGTATACTAATGCCACACCTGCGTGTTGGAATGCGTGTGTGTTGGAATGCGAGCCATGCGTGTTGGAAGAGACCCACCTGTTTAACGGCAAAATTGGTCACAAATTGTAGTGTCCGAGCTCCTTCTACCGGATATACCACCAACTGAACACTTTAAAAAAAAAGAGAAATAAAACCGATTCTTGTTTGCGGTCAGCATACGAACTCCCGAATTTTAAGTTCCTAAAGCCAGGTTTTCTAACCACGCCGGAGCACGGCTGTTCCATTGAAATGACCAACTAGTCGAAGCGTGTTATGAACCTTGACCCAGTGGGCCGATTAAATCTTTCTCTCTCTCTCTAAGAAAAGAAGAAGAAGAAGAAAAGTAAATAAACATTAACACAAATAAGTCAAAAGAAAGTGAAAGGCCGTGCTCGACACATTCCGGCCTGTCCCTCTCATAAAGCATAACTAAAGGCCAAGCCCGCGGCTCCACCGGCGCCTGCCAAATCAAAAAACAAACAAACAAGCACACAAAAGAATTTTAGGACGGAAAAGTGGGCGAGCGGGCGGGCTTTCACGGCCGGAATTGGGGAGGGAAGGGGGGTGTTTTGCCACCTACGCACCGCCTGCCCCCTCCCCCCATTCCCGGTTCCGGAGTGCATGTTGATACTGCCAATTGGCGAGATGCACGGTTGAAGCAATTGAAACGATTCACTTGCATACTAACCGTGAAGTTACGATAATGTAACCTTCCTAAGCTGTAATAAATGTAAAATGAAAAACAAAATGCCATTTTCGGCACCCCATGGCCACCCCCACGATTATTTTGTTTCACTTTCACTTCATTACCCTAAAGACCCTTTAGGGTGCCACACATAGCATGGGGAGGGGGGGGGGGGGGGGGTTACAAGAGTGAAAGTATATTACAGGCTGTTGACTTCGTTACAGTTTATGTGATGTGAGATAACTTGTTCCGTGAAGGCAGGTGAACTGGTGCTATCCGCGACATCATAGCAAGGATCGTTGCAGTCTGGCCTGTCCGGCGCGGTGTCTAGTCGGCTTGTCGGGCTGAAAACCGGCCGTCGGGTTCTTTATTGCTGAAGGAAAATAAGCTTCACTCGAACGAAAGCTGTAGCAGGTCTGACCGAGAGAACATCGTGCCGACCCACCTGCAAGACGCATGTAAATGTGGCCGGGTCAGTTCGGGTCAGCGTTACTTCCGACTCGCCCCGCTAGCATGCGCGTTCATGTAAAACGAAGCTTATGGCCCATTTCCTGTGTAACTTCAGGCTGCACGATAATACTCGACTAAGGTGACTACATGTCGATACAGAAAGGACGATGACCTCTGGACTGACCATCGCGATTTTTTTCCCTCCGGAACGGAAGCCCCCTGAGCCTCCGAACAGACGCGCTGAGCCGTGACACTACGGCTAGCGCAGGACACGCAAGGTAGCGCTCTTTTCACGGCAGCTCTAGAGTTACTGTATCCGCTCCCTACTGTGTATGCTCCCTACGGGAGTAGGGAGCATATACAGTAACTATAGGCAGCTCAGCTCTTCAAACGCGGGGCATACATTTTCCCCGTGCTGGAGGTTTAAGCCAATGAAACGCGTGTCGAATTGAACCGAGTTGGCTTAGGGGACTAGGCTAGCCCGTCAAACCTCTGCCGTGCCCCAAACATTCCTGTTTCCTGAGAGACGGGGTTTTTCAATAAAGCACAGTTGTTAGTCCAGTCGTCGTGTGTGCCACGTCTCTTCTCTGTCCTTCGTCTTTTGACTGGTTTTTACTATTCAGTATTCCCAAACATTCGTTTTGCTTTCTCGGTATACGCATAACCCCTCCTGAATCACAACCGGTGAAGGCGTTGGTAGAAGATGTCGTTTTTTTTTTTTCTTGGAATTTGGTGCTTTCTGGGACAACGAGTGCTTTCACAAAGATTGTTTTTCTTCTTTTTCTAAGCAAATATTTTTAGTGAAACCTCCTTGACTCTGGCAACCGTGGCTTGTGCTGATGCTGTATGCTGCCGCTGACAGCACTCGTATAACGAATAGCCCTCGTATAACGAACAGCCCTCCTATGTAGCCCCGTCTGTACTACACCTATACACATGCGCCGGCGGCCAGCTCTGTCCTCTATACTGAATTGCGAGTGAAACTGCAAATGGTTCGAAAACAACGTCAGCGCAACAAAAAGTAAAAGGACGGCGATGGAGGAGAGAGTACCGGGAAACTATTTACGTATACACAACAGAGCGACCATAGGTAACAAAGATAGCGAGTGTGAAGATCGGGAAACAGAGGATATGTTTATTTGATAGTTAAGTGGGTCATGAAATGTCCGACCTGCTGGCATCGACATTACCGAGACGTCAACAGTAAAATTTACTGTCATCGCGTGTCAGTAAGGCTAAGTATGACGATGTGGATTATGTGAAAAAAAAATAGAAATAATTGAAAAAAAAAAGAATTTGTCAACAAAAATGCTGAGCTCGTTTTATGTGGCTGCGTTAGCATGCAACGGAGCTCGCCAATGTAGTATCAAGACTCTTCTGTGCATCGAAATCAAAACTTGTTCATGGAAAGACGTATTACAGTAAAACTGCGGATTCAGGGCGCATTCACGCATGTCACTACTTGTTCTAGATTAAGAAAATCTTAACTTTGACTTTTCGTGAGGAGAGAATTAAAGAAGTCGAAAATGTCACGTCGGTGCTCATTCATGAGTATTACAACTATTAATTTAGCTGCTCTTAGTTGTGGTACATGTCCGATCGCATGCATACTGGTAAAACAGCGTTCCGCGACTCGGGTCATGTGCTGGTACAGTGTTTCCCATACATGTAGTGACGTGTACTTCGCGCAGTAACTTTCTTAAAGTCACGGAATATCATGAATGGCATTTTAGGTATGAATGACACGACGCAAGTCATGAATGAGTTCGTCACGAACGAGTCGCAACTAAAGCCCAGCTTTCGAGTAGCCTCTGCCTTCTCATTCGCTTAATCACGTGACCGGAAATCGGAAGTGCAAGTTTCGGGGAGCGCCGAGACGACCGTGTTCGGTTGACCGCACTGGAAGAAGCAAGCGCTCAGAGATGCGTTTTGATGGGCGTTTGTTCCGTAGGGCTGAAACCATCTCTACGTTGTTCGGGTACTACCCGTAGCTTGAGCAATACTGCGGGCTTTTAGGTACGCGACAGACAAAACAGCGTCGACCTTGTGGTTGTTGTTGTAGGCTCGGAGCCCAGGAGTTCGAGACGCACTGGCGTCGCAGCTGACGCAGCCGTTCTCGGTGGTTTCTCGTTACTTACGCCAGCTCTGGTGTTTGCGCGTACTCGGAGAAGCGAAAGTGGTCCTCCGCGATGAAGCGTGTTTCTTTTGCGCGTTACAATGGTCAGGCAACGTTTTCCTTTTCTTTCCTTTACGTTTTCTTTCCTTTTTTTTTTCTTTTTTTGCTAGAAGCAGCACGAAAACCAAAATATAAAAGAAAGATAGTCTTGTGAATGCAATCACGAGTATTTGCTTCCGAATTCAACCGAGTCGTAGAGACAGTAAGGTAACAAAGAGTTTACTCTAGAAAGGTATACGATTTGGCGCGTCGGTTGATTTACTGATTTGGATGAAATTGGAAACCCTCGCAACTAGTTTGTCGCCGGCTTCTCCACAGAGAATAAATTGTGCAGCGATGAAAGAATGATACCTATGATAATATGTTCCGCACTTTGTGCGATTGTATAGAAGTCAACTAATCAATGAAAGTCAAATTAATAGTTTCAGTGACGCCATCACACATTTAAACGAAGAATAAAATCGTTGCTGTTTGTCTTCTTCATGCATTTGAAATTACTGAAAGTGGTTTGATGAAATTAAAGATAAAAATGCCACAGGTCACCTCGGCTTACTCGAGGTACATGGCCCCACAAAAAAATTAGCTAATGTCTCTAGCAACCATACAGCTGTCTTATTATGATTTACTAGAGCCTTTATATATAAGACCTTCGAACTTACAGACGTAGGCTTTTAGTGTACCAACGCCCGCTGTCTCACGACACGCAACCCGTTTGAACGTCTATGGAGCACGATTAGGCTGAAGGAAGTAGACACGTTAATAGATTTTGTCATTCGACGTTGTCGGTCATTTACACAGTTAGAAGAACAGGCCGATGAGAAGGCAATGCAGCCTACTAATTTTATACAGGTTAGGTTAAGTATACTATACATATCCAAAAGAACAAGCCAATTAGTGCATATGAACAAACTAAATGAAGAGTAGCCGGCGCCGTCTTCGCGATTAAGCATCTCCCAAACCAGATATTTTTTTTTTCCTTAAAGAAAGAAAGGAAGGGGGGGGGGGGGGGGAGGAGGGCGGAGGCGCGTAGAGCAGAGCAACATAGTTACCGCCCGCTGGCATAAAAAGTTAAGTTAAATTAGTCTAGCACCGCCGTTGCATTGCAAATGAATGTGTCATTGCAAAACTTCTGCAGTGGAGGAGGCCACAGCTCCCATTCCCGAAAAATAATTCAAAACGAAAACCATAATTTACAAAAGGCACGGAAACACGAACACGTGCAACGCCCACCGACAGAACTCCCACGTATATATAGCCTGCAGTGTTGCGTCACTAGCGCACGAAATTTCGACGTCAGAGAGCAACTTGACAGCATACGAGATGAGGGGATCAATAAAGCAGCCGACGCGTTGCAGACAGTTACTAGAAACTCGAACCCCCTCGAGGGTTCGAGTTTTAGGGTCGCGCATTTTCCCACGCAGGGACTGAATTCCGGTGCTTCTCGGGAAATGTCTCTTAATAGGAATCGCAGTCTACCGTAATTGCGCTGGTGTAACTAGACTTAATTCTATAGGCTACGCACGTCTCCATGGAAGGGCACTTGTAAAGACAGACTCTGCGACGCAGGATGACAACACTCCGAAAATAACTTGCAAATGCGTTCTTGGTCTCCTACCGCGTCTCAAATTGGTTCCTCGCACTGCGCGACTTCACAGGGGAGAGAGAGAAAATGACGCAGAGTTAAGTAGGAAAGGTTACTCAGAGGTAGTTCCGGTTGGATATCCTGCAATGGGGAATGGCCAAAGTTCAGCGGGGTTTATTTCCGGAGGAGTTGTGAATGAACAGGAAACCAGCCAACAGGCACCTACACAAGGACAAAAAAAAGTTGACGGGACTAACTGCAAGTCAGCGCTAGCCCTGTCCACTTCTTCCTTGCTTAAAGCGTCATGTTCGCTTGTCATGTTCATCGTCCTGTTCGCATGGGGGTAAGGGGACAGAGACACTAAAATACTAAGCTCAACTATAGCTACGGTATATAGCACGAACCCGATAAAGTCTGGTCGGGTCGGCTTGTCGAGCCGAAAACCGTTCCTGAGGTTCATGTAAACTCTATCGGGGCGGACCGAGCGAACGTCAAAGCGAGTTCTGTCGACCTGCCTGCTACGGGTGGGTCGAATCGCTCAATCCGATTGGCAAAATTCATGTAAACGCGGTCGTTTTGGGGTGGGTCAGCTCCTCTTCTGACTCGACTCCCTGACGTCAAGTGCACGTAGACGAAGCCTATATATTACCCTTCTGGAATTGCGAATAGGTCAAGCCTATATAGAGTGAGTGGAGCGACCGGCAATCGTGAAAGGGCGCGAATACAAAGGACTCGGTGGCGACGCCCCCTTTAAAGCTTCACGCACCACCTCCGCATGACGTCATAAATTTCGACAAAGTCTGCTCTATCAAGAGTAGATAGTTAATCGTTTACCACTGAACAGTTTGCATAATCAATTCGAAAGGACGCAAGGTCAGCAAGGAAGCTATCGGCGACCTTGTGTATGCACAGAAAGGGCCAGATATTGCGAAAGTTACTGTGGACCATGCGCGAATACACATTGATGTCATAACCACTGCGATTGCACCGCGAAATGAAAAGAAAAAAAACTGAAAAAGAAATAGAAGGGTCAATTTTCATTTTCCCTGCTTATAAGCGGCCTTTTCCTGTTTTTTCCACTAAGAATACAAATATAGTTGAAGTGTGTTATCGATAATGTATGCCAATATCGATAACAAACTGATTGCTATAGCCACTGAGCCTCCATGGAGATTTTAGTGATACATGTATACCACGTATCCCGAAAATCTCTACGGAGGCTCAGTGGCCATAGCAATCTGCTACCGAGCACGCGTGGTCGACTGGTGCGATTCCCGACCGCAACGCTCGCACTTCGATGGCACCGATTTGTGAAAACACTAGTGAACCAAGCATTGGGTGGAGATTAAAGAACTCCAGCATGGTCTAAATTAATCCAGAGACCCCCCCCCCCCCCCCCCACCCCTGCCATCTACGGCGTGCCTCGTAGCCCATGTGTCAGTTTGATACATGAGATTCCCATCAGTCGTGCACAGTAAAATACCGCAGCACAAACGCAGGAAGGGGTTGTTACGAGTTCGTAAATACTACAGCAGCATTCTCGAATCAATATTGTTTCTCTGACATGGCTTTAAAGCAAAATTAAAATACATAGTACGTATAGTTGTATCAGTAAATTACCATTTTAGAATATTTAAAAAAGTCGCTCTTACGACGAGAAGCTAGAGGCTTCCAGAAGAGACGGTAAAACGAAAAGTGGCAACGCTGCCTTGAAGTTCCCGCACAGGTTCGTGGTAACCTCATGGTGGACTTTAAGCGTGACTCGGGCCTAGTAAGTTTTTTTTTTTCCTTCTCTTTTTTTTTATTGGTATGAATAAACGAATAAACCTTAGTTCAAACATTAGCCTGTCACATGAGGTCGGAGGTTCCATTATTCCAGGAACCCTCTGGCCTGGACCGGGCCCGGGAGACGAGTTGGCGCCGGTCGACCAGGTCCGGCTCGGAGATCGCAGCCTCCCACGTTTCAATGACGGGGTTTGAGTCTGCGTCTGCTGCTGGTTGTGTCACTGTGATGCTGGTTCGGGTGTGCTTGCGTTGCATTAGGAGCTGTGCCAGGGTGTGTGGTACGTTGCAATGTGGACAGGTGTAGCTGTATATAGCGTCGGTTGGATATGATGCAACAAGATACCGCGGTAAAACTGAACTGAGTAAGTTTCGAGAACCATTTCGGCGCCACAACGGTTCAAACACGAGAAAACAGTGGGAAATACTAGACGACACAGTGACGCATACTAACGCTGAAGCTCCGGCACAAAATTGAAGTAAAAAAAAATACGGGAGGGGGGGGGGGGATTTTCTGTTTGTGTAAACCTTTCACCGCGAAGTTAACGAATCAAGTGTTTTGAATTAATACTGCATCGGTCAACACTGATTTAGTTTTTTTTTTTCTCTCTCTCTTTGACATCGCTTCAGCATTCCCAGACGGTGCCTTTGCCGGTACCCCCGACGACGTCTTTTCCTGGGCTACATCACTCGCTGAACTAACACGCACATCCGCAAGAGTTATGCCATCTCTCGCTGTCTGTCGCCTACCTGCTAAGCACCATTTCGACATCGTCTGTCTCGAGCTGTTTCAAAACTACAAAAGAAAACAAAGAAAGAAAGAAAGGTGGCCGGTGTGCTACACTAACTGGGACAAACCCACACACGAGCACGACGCAAAGGGTCGCGAAACGCGTCAAATCAGTGCACCCAAGCAAGCGACAGACGTGTTACATTATTTTCTTTTGACATTTTTCTTGCTTTTTCGTAAGATTAGTTCAGCCGCACGAAGCGCCCGAGTACACGTACCCGGATCAGCTTCGGCTACGGCTTCTCTAATTACACGAGTCCCGACTTCCCGGATCTCGCGTGCCCCTCTGTATGTCACCTCCCCCCCGCCATATTTTTTTCCAGTCCCGCTCAGGGCGCCTGATTCCTGCGCGAATTAGTTCTCAGAAAAAAAAAAAAAAAAGGTACGAGAAAAATAAATAAAATAAAAGTCGTGCGCTCTGACATAACTTCGTACGACGCAACAACCCACTCGCCCAACCCCGCACACATACACACTCCTACTACAAACACGTAAGGCGCAGGCAAGCCAACAAGCAGGCGTCCGCGTGACTTGGGGTGCAGCAAGAGGACAAGAGGAGGCGTCACGCCGGATTAAACTGCGCATGCGCGCGGGCTTTAACTAAGCGCGAAGTGTTCGTCACGCATGCTTTGGAAACGCTTTGCAGCGGATTTTCGAGGTAAGTTTGGGGCCAGAGAGGTGAGGGAGGCCAAAATGGAGCGGATGCCGGACAAGTTGGATGATGTCCGGAAGACGTAAAAAAAAGAAAAAAAAATTAATTCAGAGAAGAAGAAGAAGACAAAGCAGCAAGAGAGGAAGGGAACGGGAAATAAAAAAAAAAGGGGGGGGGGGGTGAGAGCTTCAAAGCGTAAAATAGAGCGCCCACTGCAGGAAAAAAACACACAAGCACACTGGACACACAAACACGTGAGGAGAAAGAAAGGAAAAAAAAAAAAAAGAATTGGAGTTCACAAAACAAGGACGAGCCCTAGCGAAAGAAATCGCGCGAATCTCGGTCACAACTTCCTCCGCGGCTCTGGAATTCCAAATCTTTCTTCTTCATATCTATTTCTCCTTCCTTCCTCTACTTGCGCAGCCTTATACATCGAACCCTTTTTTCATTTTTATCTGTATCTTTCCTCTATCTTATCTTTTCTTTCTTTTACTTTTGCCCTTTCAGCAGCTATATCGCCGCCCCATTCTTCGAGCAGGGTGTATATACCTCCGGGCGTCCTCTCCGGTATATCCACCATTTTCTCCTTCATCATCGTTTTATTTTCTACTTATTTATTAGATGCCTGGCGGTTTTTGCTGCCTGCCGGGCATTTGTTCCAAGCGCCCCTATAAGTCCCGCATTCGCGGTCGGGCGATCCGAATCTGATTGAGTTGCTCGGAATTTGTTCGGCCGTTGGGACGGAGTTGCTGGCGATCAGACTCCGCGCTTGCCTTTCCGGCTGAAGGACTTCTTTTTTTTTTTTTTTTTTCTCCCTCGCTCGAAAATTGGCGCTGCATTCCCGGTTTAGCCGTGTTTAAGAGCTTAAAAGTGGCGTAGGTCGAGTATTAGCACAGATACCACGCGCACGCACACTTATAGGTAAGCTTGTGCTCACGTCTTTCTTTTTATTTCTTTTTTTTTTTTGTATCTTTATTTCGTGATCATTTATCGCCTTGTAAGTGGATGACAGGTAAGGATGCTTGTCGTCCGATTCGATTCAATTGTATGTATACTTACTTTTGTCCCTTCAATGTAATAATACATGTTTTCCGTACAGTTTATGTGCAACAGTGTTACGCTTATATACCTCAACTTCTGTTTGTAGCCGTTGCTTCTTTGGTCACTGCCAACTCTTACTTTTTAAATGAAATTGTAACACTGAGCATTGTGTTATTTTTGTGGTCGATTGGGTTTCTGGTATCTAGACTTTTTTTTTCTTTCCCGATCCCCTAGCACCTGTGTTTATGGTTGCCTGAGATAAACTTCCAACTTGTTATCATCCGTCCCATCTATTGGCTTATTCCAGCCATTGCGCGAACAGGGGAAGGGGCTTCGTGCGAGCCAATGACAAAATGCAAAAAAAGAACGAAAAATAAAAAGAAATGATCGTTACCATATATACTGTCCCAAATTCTCTTTTTCTTTTTTGAAAACACGGGAAGTCGTTACAGAAGCCACAGCGCCCGACGGCGCCCTTACCCTGCGTTATTTCGTGATGCATAAAAAAAAAAAAACTGATTTTAAAAGCTGTACGGTACTGCACAAAGAGAACAGAATAAGGAAATTAAGCAATTCACCTAGCCAGGGGATACACTGCAGATCAAAAAGACCCAGATCTACTAGAAGCTGCATAGTAATAATTCTTCTTCTTCTTATTATTATTATTATTATTATTATTATTATTATTATTATTATTATTATTATTATTATTATTATTATTATTATTATTATTATTATTATTATTATTATTATTATTATTATTATTATTAAGGGCTGGGGGGGTGTAATGGCTGGTGACATCGAGATTGGTTATCATGTATGTATTAACGTTACGCGGCGCCAGGTACCGGAAAATCCATGCTTGTGGAAATAGTGGCCCAGTTAACAGCAGGAAAGTGTAATTTGCGATGATTTCTAAGAAATGTCGTGCGTTAATTAGCTTTGCTGCAATTTGAGCTCCTCTCTGTTTGAACGCGAATCTCGCTTCCGTTAGTCTGATATTTAGCATTTCGGTTAGACGCTTTCTCTTTTTTTTTTTCTTCTTTAGATTATCAAGTCATTTCGTAATTCAGACGGCTCAACGCCGTTGCTCATGCTTCGTGAAAATCTGAGAGTGCTTTCTACTCGAACGCGATGGTCAGCCATCGCTCTAGCGACGGCATATGACGTCACATGTGCCTCACAGCTCTGTCTGCACATGTAGACGTCTGCCGGAAAAAAACGAATGCTTGACAGTGAGGCCTAACACGAGCATTTTTTTTATTTTTATTAAATTTTATTTATTGATACTGCGATCTTTCACAAGGCCTTAGCAGGGTGGGCATACAATTTACAAGTAAAGAGCTAAAGTAAAGCAAAGTGTTTGAACTATTGTGAATATTCAAGAGCAAAGCCCGGCGCGAAGCGTGAAACATCAAGGAACCGAGAGGCTCGTATGACGTCATGCGCCACTCGGTGCGCGGGAATTCCAAAAAACACGGAAGATATTTTTCGTCTTTCTTTAATTAGGCGTCAGATGAAGCTACCACACCTCTATTCAGCCCATAGCTCCACGGGCAGAACCTCTCATAATCAATATCTCTTTCATGTGTAAAATATTTAGGAAATTTCTACAGGCGCCATTTAATTATATAGTTACATAAGCCGTACCGCCTCCGCATCCACAAGATCCCAGGATGTTAACAGAGATTCTTTGAGTTCCATGCTGATAGTTTGAGGGCATGCAGCTTTTGTTGAAGGCGCGCTGTACGGCGAGTGATCTTGATCGATGTTATCAAACAAAAATAAGAGCGCAGTAAAAAAGGGCCGCTGAAACGAACTCCGCGACATAATTGAGAGAAAACCACTCTATAGCGACTACTACCGACTTCCGTAATTTATGTTACTTCACAACTGAAAAAGCGGGCCTACGAGTTAGGCAGAAAACGAAAGGCCCGCAATCAGATAACGTAACCTAGTTGCACAGTTTATCTAGCTTGCCGTATAGTAAACAACGAAATAGCTTCACGGTTCACCTCGCGTATCGACGCCGCTATAGCTGGGTTCGACACATTCCTACGCAATTATCAGAGGAAATTATTTACGCCTCGGCGTAACATAATAAGGGTGGTGTAAGCGGCAGTTATTAAGAAATACCACTAAGTCAGACACCCCCTTCCCAAACTATCAATCGCCACTAGTCTGTCCTATAGCCCATTGCCTGCATTCGAAGCTGTCGGTAACGAGCGTAATCTCGTTCGCGATCTGTGCGCCGTTCCGCCTTTATTCGAGACGGCCGCTGAACCTGCCACCGAAGCCTTCAAGCACTACAACCTGTATGCGACCTCTTTAGGCATTCAGCACATAGTGTGAGCTGAACGCGACGCAGTTTCGTGCGAGTGAAAGCTTCTTGCGTTGAGAAAAAACGTGTACGCAAGAGGGCGTTGCGCAAAGAAACGACGACAGGCCGGGTCAAGCCGAGCCAGGCCAGAAAAGAAAAGGGTGCGGGGCCAGGGGATAGTTCGTTAGCGCGTTCGAACGGGGGGACAAGCTCTCTTCGCCAATTAACTGGCCGCAAGATTTGGACCACGATTTCTTGGGGCACTGCATCCTTGATACACGGTTGTTGCTGGTCGCGGAGAAAAACGAACATTATAATTTTTTTTTTTTTTTGTTCTTGTTTGCAGTGAGACGCACTGGTTCATCTTCGTTGACAAAATGAATTACTGTGTTAACGACGCAAGAAAACTGGATGTAACTTGCAGTCAGAAAAATAATTAATTGAAATGATTTATATCTGATTTATAATGATTGCATATCTTCTACGGTGGGCCCTTTCCATTATTCTTCAAACACCCAAGCTCAGGATTACGTGCGGCAGATTGCTTCCGCTACATGTCGGGCAAGATTTTTCGGCTTTTGCCTTAAGAAGGGTATTGTGCCCCATGAAGTCGTCATGCTATTTGGGTCGGTTCAACCCTCGGTCGGTCACGTTAAGCGTATAGTGAAAATCTGACGATGTGTGTGCTGTGCTATGTGCTCTCTCTCTCTCTCTCCTTCTCTCCTTAGTTTTGTTGCGCCAGCACCACATTTGAAGCACGAACTACGAGCCCAACATCGCATTCTGCTGAATTACACCTTTTGTCTTTTACGTGAGTATTTTCGCCGCGCCCATGGTAGTTATCTGGGTAACTTGCGCGTCATATTGCATACTTTATGTTGATCCGTATTGCTCCTTTCTTTTCGGTATGTAGAGAAGAGGTCTAATACACTATCAGGCATCGTCCTATAGATATCTCTTGTTGTGGTTGTCTGAGTAAACAATAAATGAATGTGACATGTACAATCTCTCTCTGATATCTTCAGATCTTGAATTTACCTTAAGCGAATGGAGCGATTAAATGAATGAATGAATGAATGAATGAATGAAGCGAGCGCTTTAGGAATTGCGGATACAAGCGACTTAGTGTAGCGTCGATGACACTGCGCATGCTCGGAACCCAAACTTTACGCGGGATTTTCGAACACTTCCAGAATGTATCCGCTAGATGACTTCCCCCCCCCCCCCCCCCCCCGGACACGGGACCCTCTATTTCAAGCCCTCCCTGACAAAACATCTTCGCGTTCGCACGCCTAAACAACACACATCGTGTTTTCTAGTCGTCCTACGACTTACGCAGGGCAACCAACCCGATGCTCTGTTATCGGACAGTAATCGCTGGCGATACGCAGCGTCTCGGGCCCCCAGTCCGGCACGACAAATCGAATAGATCCAACAACGTACTGTAGTCAACTATGGCCTCGGAGATCGGGCGGCAGCGCGCAATGTGCATGCCACCAGCTCTCGGAGGCCATAGTTTATCAATACGTGCCGGTGAAAGGCCGAGCGTCTACGACGCGCGGGCCGCTTTGAGAGACCGAGCGACACAGGGCTAGAGGCCGCAACAGTGAAAGGAGAAGTGGAGGTCTCGTTAGCGCACCCCGCGGCAAAACACCCCGTCTCGGCGCAGATGCTTATCTCCCGAGGCGAGACCGCGAAACCCAACCCGTTTGGCGACGAATGGCTCCGGGGTTGCCGCGGCGACCGAAAAGAAGGTCACGCGGACAGATAGGAGGCGCTCCGAAGACTGCGTCTTCTCGTTTTCCTTTGGGCGCTCGACGTGTGCATCAGCGCGGCATTTGCCGCTACGCACGCCGCTATGCTTTCAGTAATGGAATACCTTTTAGCACGGCAGCTATACAGTTATTCCGTTCCCGAGGCCACTCCCCTCCCCTTCTCGCACACCCTTATCCCTCCGAAGAGCGCATGCGCGGTAAGCCTTGCGCATGTGCAATTGCGGCCGGTTGGCAACGATATATAACAGTATTCGGGGGATTTGCGAAAGAAGAAAACAAAGCTTCAGTAATGTAGCTGAAGAAATTTATGATTTATGTTGACCACGGGACGCTTATCCGCAGTTTCATTGCAACATCCGCACTTCCATAGAGGGAAAATGTGATCAACAAATTTACGTGCTTAAACTTGGTGAGGACACCGTCTTACCCACCGCGGTAAAGGAATATATATATATATATATATATATATATATATATATATATATATACAGCCCAGTGACTACGATGTTGCGCTGCTGACATCGAGGTCACTCTGGCCGCAGCGGCCGCATTTCGATGGGGGTGCAAAGCAAGAACACTCGTCTACTTCAATTTGGGCGCACGGCAAAGAGCACCGGGGTGTCACAATTAACCCGGAGTTCCCCACACCACGGTGTACCTCATAGTCAGATCGCGGTTTTACAGTGTGCTGGTAATCAGATCGTGGTTTTAGAGCGTAAAACCAAGAAATTAATTTTTTTTTTCTTTTTGGTTGTGTGTAGGACAATATCTTGTCCATGACGTCAATGCGACGTCACCGACTTCAATGTTATTTTGAGCTAATCACGTGCAGTTGTCATGGATAAAAAGTTTTCGAGCGTTGCTAGCTTGCTCTTCTGATGTGATATGTCAGCTTTTAAACGACGAGACTTCCTGATTAGCCACGGTATTACAGAGCTTCGCTTTTTATTTCGAAAGTCTGACATAATAATTTAGCACGAGTTCTCATTCCTATTTCGTGTCTCTATAACGAATTCGAGACATAGCTGTATATAACGAGACTATAGCATGCAGTTGTTTCCCGCGGTGGTTACGCAACCTGGTAGAGAACAAGGAAGTCATCTGTGAGACGAACGCCTACCAACAAAACCCCTTTGTAATACCATACGCTACACGATAACAGCGTTTGTTCAGTGTGCGGACTTTCTAATTTCGTATGTAATCATTAGTAAAACGCATTGCATCGAGAACGACAACGATATATAAGGCGCAAGGTTTTCTTACTTGACGCGCTGTGGAGTGTGTTGTTGACACTTGGAATCACTGTGATGTAAAGCTGTAGCGTAAAAAGATTAGCAGAATTCACCGATCACCCGATCAGGTAAACTGCGGCACGCGACGCTGTTGTTCCCCAGCACAACCCCCTCTTCGGCACCCCCTCTTTGAAACATGAATCGTGCTAACCAATGTGTGCCCGGGAACAAGAGCGCCGCGTACGGCAATTTCCCTGCTCCGGTCATCGTTCACTTGTGCTAATCTTTTTACGCTGCAGCTGTACGTGTATTTTGCTTCTTCGCGTGTATATATAGACCATGATAAATCTTGCCTAAGGCATGTCAATCTGGTGGGGAAAATAGTGAGCCCTGCATGCTTTCGTGAACTGTCTGGAACAGAAAGTTTTGATCACGTTGCCAAGCGCGGCTATCTTTGGTGTGTGCTAAGCACAGCCAGCTGAAGTCCCCTCTTCGGCATTTATTACCTTTCTGAGAACATGCTAGCTACTGTTTTACCAACTTTCTTTTTTTCACGGGAGCGTCGCCAGCGTCCCGTATGATGCCACCGTCAGAAGTTTTAAAAAAAGTTCGGCCAGAACTAAGTACCGCTAACTATCTATACTTGGAACGCGACGTCACTTGTCGAAGTGATGTTTATACACCTCGTATATCTTCCAAACTTGCGTTGTCATCCACAACGTAACCCGCTCGCGTACGCTCAACACACCTCGACTTTTCTGTGAGATATCTCCAAAGTGGCTGAAGACATGCTTGTAATGCTACAATGCAATGCGTGACCAATGGTGGGATCAAACCTCTGTCTTCCAGCACAGCAGCCCATTGCTCCGACCTGGCCCGAAATTTCCATTGCCAAAGCTGGCGTGACGAAAGCGGTGACGCCAAAATTACCACGGCTTACCCATTAGATTCTATGGCAGTCGGGCCGCGTAGTATGACGTCATGGATCACAGTGAACAGGCCTTGTGCTATCTAGGTGGTGCTGGTCAAAGTTGCTATTTGAAACGTACGTATGACGTGTGCGTCACGTGCCAGCTTACCGCATTCTTCGCTCGAGACAGCTAACGCTTTCAGGCGCTGCTTTTAGATGTACATGACCTTCGGGATCGACCCATATTTTTTCGTCAGACGGATACCTACAAAGTTCGTGAGGTCCACTTATAATGCTATCGCATTAAAAGAAATCATATGAAATCTAAGCTCAGAATGTAGTACAATGTACTCAAGCAATAATGTATGAAGTCCACAGAATGCCGTTGAGACTTTCAGCTACTGATAGCGCGCGATATATGCATTTTGCAATGCACGAGCGAGAAAACGGCAGCCGACCAGACAATGACATAAAATCTTTGATCGAACGCAAGCTCTGGTGTAAACGGGATGTAGTTCTATCGAAAAGCCGTGTTCATTAAGTGCTTTTGAACACGAAGTCGTAGAATAATTACCGGTTAGAATGTCATATGTACTACTACATACTTAATACATACAAAAAGAAATGTTTGTGTGACAAAAAACAACTAGGAAAACGAAGCGATTACAAGGAAGTAAACAATGGAGATTCTAGATGTTGCTATGTGGTCAAAGCTGTATACAGAAACAAAAAAGAAAACACAGCAGAATTGCAGTTACCTTTTTAAATGGATATGAATCGGGCAAAGCAAAATCTCTAGTTGTTCCTACAGCCAACGTTAGTGCCTCATACTATACAGGCTGAGTAATTTCATATGTTGTACACAAGGAAAACAACGTTCAACAAGAAACACAACAGGACGTGACGTAAACGGTGTACGAAGTGGCATGTGTTTTTCTTGTTTCACTGGAATGTGGCTCTTGCAAGGAGCTTCACACGTGTTTTAAACAGCTCTTGAGTGAATGCTTGTAAGGGTGCTTTCGTTCTCACCAACACGTCTGCTTCGATGTCACTGATTAACAGATTTTCGCCTGGCTGTATAAAGAGCCTCGGTTCGTTTCGCGTTGTCGCTGGAGCATGGAACACGGCCAAGTCGCTCAATCATCCGTTTCCAACATCGCTAAATCCAAACGTCGAGTTGTACTAAGTTTTCACCGGCGTTCCTCTTCTTCTAAATATTTCTAACTACTCCTCCTGCCGTGTGCCGAGGTTAGCGCGAGAACTAATAAAAAGTGTAACTAACCTGAACCAGCGAAGCTGCTAGCAGCAGTAATCCGGGCAACGTTGTCACCGATGGACGGTCCATCGTTGCGATGGCCAACCGTCGCCTCATCGCCGGGAAATGAAGCCGACGGAGTTTAGTTTGTCGTGTGTCCGGTGGTGGGCACTTTCAACGAGTTTGGTCCGGCTTGCGGCGACAAGCCGCCACCGCATGCTAGAGGAATGCAGAGACGGTTGCTACCCTGTGGCTCGAACGATGCGGCTGGCCTTCGAAACGGCGTGACATCGGCTGGGCTGCGAAAAGACACAACGCGCCCGGCACTACCACGGAACACAGCACTGAAGATCGTATCGATGACAACGATTAGCGAAACACGCGTCTTATTTACGCTGCCGCAGCACTTGAAATGAAAACGTGATTCCTAGCAGCGAACGATGTGTCGGACTTCGGGGTTCTTTCCGCTTCGTCGGAATAACCTTCACTGGCCACCAGCGTCCGTCGAATCCAGCGTCGGGTTGATTTTCCAGACCCGAACAGCGTGTAGCAGACGATGACACTCCGATGGGGAAGAAAGTGAAATCAGTGGTTCTAACAACGAAAGACTGCTTCGCACCGCGTTGAAGAACAGCGCGTTTTCCTATCCAAGATGACACAGATCCGCCAGCGGCCACGCTTTCTTTTCCGTAGATGCAGAACACTGTCGCCTTCTCGCCAATCTTGCGTTGATGCGTGGTACGGCCTCCCAGCCCTCACTTCCTTCTTGCCTCTCTTCTGGGACGAAACTGAAACGCTCCGAACAAAACTAGCACGCTCCCTTTTTTTCTTACAAAATCACGCACACACAATGCCGCTGAAGACCGTCGGGTCGACAACACCCGGGACCAATCGGAGGTCCCGATCTGGATCACGCACGTGCGTGTCTTCAGTTCCGCTTGCTCGTCGTCCTCGCCGTGTTATCGTAGGATCCGAAACGGCGCGCACCTTCAGCCGAAAGAGTCCACCACCGCCGTTCGCGCGTGTTTGTCATCCAGCACCGCAGCGCGCGAGCGATCGTAAGGCCATCGCTCGAAGATTTGAAGTTTCGTTGGCGGTGTCTTGAGGTGGTTTGGAGGGGGGGGAGGTGGGGTCGGCACACCACACCGAACAACAAGACGAAGGCGGCGACGAGAGGAAGGAGCGAGACCACGCGACGTCTCCGACTTCTACGCTCGGGACTAACTGGAAGTGCAGCGCGCGGCGCGCGCCACAACGATTCAAGCCAAGTCCCGACACCGGCCGCCGCGCGAGCTGCCAAACCGGTAGCGCCAGCTCGGGGAACTCTTTCCCTTTCTCATACAACTCGCTGCAATGCCTCTCTTTCGCGGTCTTTTTTACCTCGCAGGAAAGGGCGGCAGCACCGGCGCGCCACGTTCGAGTGGGAAAGGGATCCGTCAGTGCGTGTGTTGCGAGCGGCCGTGAGGTTGGGGCAAGGGCGGCTCACGGGGGTTGCCCCCACTTCGAGCCGCGGCACATTCCCAAGTGCGCGCATTTCTTGCCCTCCCTGCCCTCAACTCTGCCAACACCAGCAGCGCGCGGCGGCTGTTTCTCTCTCTCTCCCACTTATTGCCCCCTTCTCTCACCCTCTTTCACGAGCAGCCAGCCCATAGGAACGCAAGCGCGCTGCTTTTCCCTCTCGCCACGTGTAACTCCGCTGGGCAGTGTGTCAGTGGCGGAGAGGTGGCGAAATGGCGCTTAGAGTTGCCACGCCATCTGACGTCAAAGGGGGTAAGCTGAAGTTTTGGCGGGATGTTTTCTGGCGTTCAACGCTCGAGTGTGTTAAATCGAAAGTAAATTACAGGGATGTGCGTGCCTAAACCACGATACAATTAGGAAGCACTTCTTACTGTGGGACTCCGGATTATTTTGACCACCTGGAGTTGTTACCTTGTCTTAATTGGTACCCGTTATGTAACTCTAATGGTCCACCGGTTATCAATCCTACGCATTACATGACCTGCCCAGATCCATTTTTTTTTTCTCTTAATGTCAATTAGGATATCGGCTATCCCCATTTGCTCCCTGATCCACACCGCTCTCTTCCCTGTATCTTAACGTTTGTGCCGTCCCTTAACTTGTTCTCGAGCTTCTTTGTTAATCTTCAATTTTCTGCCCAATGTTTCTGTTTCCAAGGTTCGTGCTTACTAATAACTAAGTACGCGCGAACCATGCTTCCTGAGGGATGATTCGGAAGCTTGCCGCTGTTACACATAAAGTGAAGTTTGATTTTTATTCAAACCGCGCAACTCGTAAAAATTTGAGGATTACGTATTGAAAGCTATATATGCAGGCGCGCACCGTGTATGACAATAAGCTTTATTTCGAGAAGAATACCCGAAAATTCATCGTGCAAAGTTTGTATGATATTTTCCTCAAAACGGTATATCACCTTTATTATTAGTTAAGGCAGACACTGCATTTAAACAGGAATGCAACATTGTAATTTTGTGTGAACATTGTAAATGCGTACATAAGGCTAGAAAGATGTTAGGCCTAACGTTAAGAGACAGGAAGAGAGCGGTGTGGATCAGAGAACAAACGGGGATAGCCGATATTCTAGTTGACATTAGGCGGAAAAATGGAGCTGCAGGCAGGCCATGTAATGCGTAGGATAGATAACCGGTGGACCATTAGAATTACAGAATGGATACCAAAAGAAGGGAAGCGCAGTCGAGGAAGACCGGAAACTAGGCGGGGTGATGAAGTTAGGAAATTTGCAGGCGCAAGTTGGAATCAGCTAGCGCAAGACAGGGGTAATTAGAGATCACAGGGAGAGGCCTTCGTCCTGCGTTGGACATAAATATAGGCTGATGATATAAGGCTTATAATGTTTGCAAACCTTCAATCGAGTTTTTATTGGTCTGGTGAGTTGTTCTTGTCAAACGTAGGCTGTACAGTAATGCGTGAAAGGAAGATTAGGCGCGCATTTTATATGAATTATAGCTTAATTGCTATACTGCGGTCTTCGTTCTCTGCTACAGCCGGGAAAAGCGTTGTTCAAGGCTCTTGAAGCACGACTGCATGTCATATATTGTCACGTGGTAGTGACGGTCAAGAACACAGTATAGGAAAACTGCAAATGGCGAAACTAACTCTTTATTGGACGAACCTGTGCCCCGAAAACCAAGCTACACTCAAATCACAACGATAGCGGCGAACAAAGTCGGCGATCGTCGAAAACCTAATATGGCGGCCAAGCGCATCGGCTTTTATACATGAGTCATCGAAGGTCCCAGAGTAATAACGGGGGCCCACGTGTCTTCCAGAAAGTACTACGCAATCCGCGTTGCTCATACACATGACACAAGCTTCGGTGACAACAGACAACGAATATAACCACCGATAACATTCCAGTAAGTTTCAATCATGCAGGCTCGTCTTGCGCTTAGCGATAACTTTAAGTTGTTAGTGGGTGAAATGCAGTCCCCGAGAAAACGATAAATAAGTAACGTACGTGTCAATATATAGTATATGCTTCACGAATACCTGGACAGCAATCGCCTCAAATAAATGTTATGCCGCCCTGATGGCATCCGCTCGAAGTTCTAAAATCTTACGGCAGTATATTTGCCCCAGTATTGACATCTCTATTTAATAACTCTTTGAATACTTCCACTTTTCTTAGGTGTGGAAAACTGCTGGTGTTTTTCCTGTATTTAAGTCAGGCTATAAAACCGTTGTATCGAATTATCGCCCGGGTTTCTCTTCTCTGTGGTATACGTCTAAGATTTTTGAGCTTGCTCTTCACGACATATGGTCTTTTACTGTGAAGAACTCATTGATTCCGAATCAGCATGAATTTCTCTTTGGCAGCTGCACTATCACAAATCTCGCAGGTATCATGACCAAGATCTCCGCACCGGTACTTCAAAGGGGGCAAGTTGACACCATTTATTGTAACCTCAGTAAGGCTTTTCGTGTAGCCAGCCGTTCACTGCTCCTGGTCAAGCTTACGCACTTTCGTGTTGACTAGTCAGTTGTCAATCTCTTGCGCAATTATCTTCTCGACAGATCATGTTATGTTAACTTCAATGGCCAGACGTCTCCTTTTTACATGACAACTAGCGGCCTCCCTCAAGGACGCCGCTAAATTCGAGTGTTAGGACCACCTCTTTCCTTAATTTTTCTTAATGACGTTCTTTAAGCTATTCCGGATTCTCTGCTCCTTCTAGATGCTGGTGACATGACGATTTTAAAGAAAATTCACTGTTGACTGTCACATCCTGCAGTCTGACCTGTTTTCTTTTTCTAAATGGTGCAACGATAAAAACCTCAGCTTGAATGCTGCTAAGACTGAAGTCATGATTTTCACGCTCGATACACCAAACATTTACTTTTCTTATTTTGTATATTTTGTACCATTGTGTAAGTTCTGTGAGATCAATGATCTCGGTCTACTTTTTGATCCAACCTTACACTTTTCAGCTGACACTAAACGCGATGCAATGCGGGGTATGGGCTCTCTGAGCTCTTTTTGCCGGCTATCGAGGGAGTTCGATTTTCCTATACACCATTACGCAAGTTGTACACAACAATCTGTATTCCTCAACTTGTTTACGCGTCATTCGTCTGGAATGGCACGTCTGGATCCAACAGTGATACTATAGATCGGGTCAAAAAAAAAAAAACTACGCATATATCATCACCGCTTTGCTAACACAGGCACTGCACCTTGTTCTGATACTGTTTGGATTATTGTCACTACCCATACTTCGCTGCCGACGTAATCGCGCAGACCTTCTGTTTATTTTCAAACTGCTTCATGGTATGCTCACCTGCCCCGAACTCCTCAGTTGTATCATGTTTCGTATTTCACGCAATGTCACGAGAGAACATAGACCTTGCCATGTTCCTGCCTGTCATCACAAACATTCACCCGCCCACAGAATACTGAGTCTTTTAACGCTTATTTTCAAGATATCGATATACTTCATAACTCGCTGTCATTGTTCTTTTCCAAGTTTGCGTTGTTGCTTCATATTTTTATATACTGTACAACTGTCTTTCTCTTCCGTTTCCTTTTGTATTTACCCTTCGCTTTGTTTTGTGTATACTATCGTTTTCATTGTTGTTCTTTTTATTCATTGTGTTTCTTTACTTATATTCCCTATGTTTTTTGTTTAGTTTTTATGTATGCGTGCGCCAGCACTCAGACCTTATGGTCCTTCTTGGGCACGGTAAATAAATGATTAATTGATTGATTGATGGCTGATTGATTGATTGATTATTACATTTTTTCTTTTATAATGCAAGATATCATTTGTAGAAAACAATTCCCTTATTTCAAGCCGTCAGTTTAACTGTCTCAGGAGGAGGCACACTGGCCCTTCTCGAGGAATTCTCGGATGAACTGAATGCAGCTTTAGAGGGCAACATGTTCGCTTGCGCTCGGTTTCTATACACCTCAAAAGCCTTCGACAGAGTGAATGAACCATGGCGTTTTACTTGAAAAACTGTACCTGTTTGGTTTTAGATGTCCATTCGGTGAGTTCCTTAAACATTATCTGAGTGGTCGCTCCCAGGCAACTGGTCGCCTTAGACGACCAGTTGCCTTTCAGTAGCAAGTAAACTTTGAGAGCTGGAGTGCCGCAGGTTTCCATTTCGGCTCCTCTTCTTTTTAATATATTTATAAATGATTTTGCGTCAGCTCTACTTAAATACTTTGTATTTATTATGTAAACGACACTGTCTTGTTAACAACACATGTTTCTTAATCTAAAGCGTTATTCTCAGTATTACAAGACAGTGTCTGGCGATTAGCGTATCGTCGGTCGCAATGTTTTAGTTTGCAATGAAACAACGAGTAAAACTCTGTTTTCTGTATAAGTATTTATTTAAAGAATCACACCTGTGATCAAGAGTACACCACTACACGGAACATTGTGCTACATTGTGCGGAGGAAAGCTGAATTTGGAGCACTAGCTAATAGGTCTGAGCACCTTGTGTGGTCAGTTTGAAACGCATGTGTTTGTTTTCCTACAACAGCGTTCAAAGCTGAGTCAGTCGGTATGTAGTGAGGACCCGCGAAATACTGCCAGCAAAGTTTAAGGATTTGTACTATGGGACAAAGCGCATAAGGACGGAACAGAGCACTCGATTTTGTCCGTATATAGTGCGTTTTGTCCCGTATGCCTAGATTCGGGTGACAATTTTTGTTTTCGCGGGTCTGTTCTCTTTGCTCAGTTGTTACTTAATGTGAGACAATATTGGCGCGATTTGCACCATGAGAGAACGCAAAGCTTCTTACGAAGTTACACGCGTGTAACTTCTTTGCGTACAGTCTTAATCTCGTTCCCTTTAAGATCCAACTAAAAGTGGGAAATTTCCAAACATTTTCGACTTGATTAAACGGAAGAGTGTTCCGCATAAACTCACAAAATGCAAGAAACAGCGTTTCATACACATACTAAAGCTTACTTATTAATTTCACATAATAAATAAGTGCAACTAAGTTACAATGAAATACCCCTGTTATCCGGAACAGTGTTGACATACATATATCTAATATCTGGAACATTCTTCTTCCTCTTTCTATACCCCCTTTCCCTTACCCTCAGGGTAGGGTAGCTAACCGGACGCTCGTCTGGTTGACCTCCCTGCAACTTGAACCATGTATAAGTATATGAGACTATGTCACACAAAGATAGTCATGACTTATTGACCCTTTTCGCGGCGATCACGTGGGCGCTGCCATGTTTGATCACGTGTTGACGCGTCCATTGCTTGCCTCAACTGCCTCCGTGTTTACAATGGATGTATATGACGCCGGTGTGGTTTAGCGTACCTCCATTTCTGGATATATCGCAGACGGTGTCTGGGTGGACGACACGAAGCTATGGCCACAGCTTCAGAGAACATGCAAAAACGCTTTAGGAGCTGATTAAGCTATGTCCAAACGGCGCATGCAGCGTGTGTGGGGCTAAATATGTATTCCAAGCTATCCATACTTTCTGCTCATGAATTGAATCAGGATTAGCATGTCTTGTTCTTCGTTTTTTTTATTTGACAAATATTTTGAAGCAGTGGCTTGCCACGTTTCTGACTCAGTAAAGTTCTTCGGTGCGGTCACTATCTGATTGTTTTCTGCCTGAACGCTTGCGGGTGTGCTCATGCAGTTCCGATATATTTGTTCGTGCTGCGCACAAGACTTGAAACGCAGCTGTTGTGTACATCGCAATATCTTATAGCAAAGATGTATTATCGCTATACTAATCCACTTACTCTTGTGGCGCCGTCACGAAACATTCAGCTTCGACCATTCGTGCGCTATCGGTGTAGTCCGTCTATGGTGCGTATGCAGTGCGTACATATTCAAGTATGCGCCCATTATTCTTGACACGTTGGCGATATATAGCGGGCGTAAGTTTACATGCCAGTTCCAGTAGATGTGCGTAGATACGGTGTGCAAAACTTACTATGACAGGAAGCGGCGCTACTCCCTTTGTTATTGTTTAACGAGCGGTACTCAGTCCCACCGTCGTTCCGGGGTTGAAGGGCTTTACTTTGAAGGTTAGCGATATACAACGCTGGCGGATGAGCAAATTTCTGTATCCTCCAGGAAAGCCGTACATCTCGAAGTGCCGGAAACACGTACGGACAGTTGCAGCAGCGGTCCTCGAACTTGGCCACCCATATTTATTCCATTCCTTAACATGCCAGTCACTATTTTTGCAGCCAACTACTGCACACGCCTTCAATCCACATGATTCAATCCAGCATGACTGGAGCACAGTGAGTGAGCGAAAACTCAGTTGCATTTCGGACAGCTGATCGCACAGAAGCAAGGTAGAAACTGTAGTGGTTTCGTATTCGTGTGCTGTCGCTGAGACCGCGTGCCGCGCGTTTAGCCGCGCGCCGCCGAAAGCACCATCTCGTTTCTCTAGAACAAACTGCTCCGCGAAAACGGTCAATAGCTGGAACATAAGGGCAATGGTATTACGTGTGCAGTGATGAGCAAGCTTCAGACCAAGCCATATTCAAGACGGGCTGAAGTTCCCATATCCCGGCTTTACAGTGGCAACATAGTACGTCATCAACATGCAGTCCCTTTTGTTTTATATTGCTTCGATGATAACCCCCATGTAACAAAAGAAATATACGTTTCACGCGTTGCTGTTGGACAGAGTGTTCCAAGATGTAGCTACCAGAGTTGTTACTGCCGTCCACATTAATTCACCGTTATCCGGTATTTCCGTGAAGAACAATACGTGCGTTGACAATCTAAAAGTCTCTAATATCGTCAGAAACTCCAATCACAGGCAATAACCTGCATATTTCACGCTGTTAATTATTTCTTGTTTCTTTTTCTAGCACCCAAGTTTTTCAGGCTTTGTTCAATGCTCGACTGGTGTTAGTAAACACTGCCGTATTGCCATTGGCTATGATTGGCAAACTTCTTGTACCTGATCCATGCACATCTCCTGTGAGAAACAGAGGAATAAAAATTTATCGAAGACCAAAGCTGAGATGTGGTAATGATGTACTACTTGCCCAGCTTTAAAAGAGCAAGAAAAAGAATACTACATTAATGCTTAAATGTTTTTGCGGCTCTTGCTCCTTCATCGCTCAAGTCGTTAGGCTGAAGTCACTAATTCATAGAGTTAGTCAGTTATACTTACCCTATGTGTACTAATTTCCGCTTTGCAAAGGTGCACAAGTTTAAAGGAACGCAGGCATAGAAACAAATTGTGTAATCTTTTATTAAAGAAGCGAAAACATTGCGCCATAATCACGCTAAATGTTTTTTTTTTTTTTGTAGTCTCGACACCGTCATTGTATGGTGAATAAAAGTAAACTCGGTCACAATTTTGACGTCACGAACTTTGAAGCATGTTTTCTTTTCTAATGAATTATGGTGGCAACTTTCTGGAACTTAATATAGAACAAGTTTTAAAACCGCCAAAAGTTAAAGTAAGAAGATGCCGTGTTTTCTTTCAGCGTGACATTTTCTTATAAGCGTGATAAAGTTTTGTCGTCGGTCCTTACGGTGACGTAATGCCAAGGCCTGCATTTGCTAGTGTGTCTTATGCGATGAACGTGAAGCCGCAGTGCTTTTAGGCTTAGTGCGCAATAGTGATTATTTAGAAGGAAGCAAACTGTGCGTAGTGCTGAGTATTGCTTTGCGATGAGTTGCGATGGATTGTCGACTCCTAATGATTTGACCATAATGTATCGCTTGCAAGCAAATGAAGAAATTGAAGATGTACGCAATATATTTTGCTGTATTGAACTGCTGAGTAAGGCCTTTGTTAAAATGAAACTGTACAAGTTGTGAGGCAGGATACGACGACAACGCTTTAGCGTGAAACCACGCATAACTTTTTTATGGTCCAGTGAGCTTGTGCCTGCTTTTCGAAAGCGTGTGAAATTCCGGTAAATGCCAATTTCCTGAATATTTGAGAAAAACTGAACAACTGAGCTTTATAGCTCTCCTATGCTTGTAATACTGATGGCCGAAAAAAAAAGATAAAACAATGAAGAAGAGGCCGTGTGCTTGTGCAGAATATTGTGCTTGTGCTGAACGCGTTTCATTCTGTGGTTACATTCCGTTCGCCATGTGCGTATAGTGCACGAAAGAAGCACGCATGTTTTGAAGCTGAATACCATAATTTCTTGTATGCGGTGGTATAATAACACGGCTATGTGCATGCGACTGTACATAATTGAAGCGTTTGAGGATAAAGTATTTCTTAGACCTTCATTTTCTTCTAGTGGCATCATGCGGCATTCTAAAACCTTTTAGAAGGACACTAAAAAAAATAAGTTTAGCTGTTTTAGTAAATTACGTTTTTTACAATACCAGAAGAAGCCAGTCTTGCCGCAAGAGGCGGCTTGATAAGCCAGGAAATGCGCAAAAAATAATAGACGGGTGATAACGTCGCCTTGGAGTCTCCTTACCAGGTTGGCGTGGATCGTCATACATTTTTACATCATCCTGCTCCGGCCTATAATCTTATTTCTTCTTTTTTTCTTTTTGTTACCAGCAATAGTGGACTGCATTGTATTGAAAGGGAGCCGAAGGTGGTACTTGGCAAGCTTAGCTTATCAACGGCCCTTTGAAATGCTTGAATACGTTGAAATCTATGACGTCATATAGCGGCCCAGGACTTAAGAGTTACAGTTAAAAAAAAAAAAATGTAATTAAATGTCGGCTTCATTTTCTTTTCTAGTAACCAGCCTCGTGCCACAAAATTAGGAAAAATGAAGATCTGAACAAAAAAATACTTGATCAATCAAAACTCATGTAGTGTTTCTCGTCGGTGTCCCTGCAAGGAAATAATAATAAAAAAAACCATCCAGGATTCGACTGGGTTCTCTAACTAACAACTATGTATAGTTCGCCTAATCTACACGATATTATCGCACTTGTGCGAACGAGGCACTTCTTGTTCATGGTTCAATTGGTGCGGTCTCGTTGATTGGGCGTGGCACGCGTTCTTCTCCCGGCGGCGTCTCGACGACGTCATCACCGTCGACGTCATCGACTACCTCCAGTGGGCCCATCCTCGGCATGAAGCTCAGTTGTGTGATGCCGACGATGTAACCTGCGCATACAAGCAAAAAAAATTTATAAATTGATCGATATTTTGATTGATTGATTGATCATTTGGTTTAGATTTGAATGACTGATTGCTTGATTGTTTGAATTTTTTATTAATTTATTACTTGATTGTTTGATTGACCGTTCGATTGAATGATTGGGTTCACTGTCCCAATTAACACTGGGGCTATGAAAGACGCCTTACCGGACGCCTCCCGCATTGATTTTGTCCGCATTGGGTTCTTTAACGCTGGCTTAAATCTAAGCAGTCGAGCGTTTCCTGCATTTCGCCGCAATCAGTATGCGGCGTCTGCGAAGCCCCGACCTTGTGCTTAGCATCAGAATGCCTTGACCACTGTGTCACCACGGCGGGTCACATGTAAATAAATAAATAAATAAATAAATAAATAAATAAATAAATAAATAAATAAATAAATAAATAAATAAATAAATAAAACGTGGTTGCGTTCTGTTTCGACACTAAAAGGCTGCTCAGCAGGACTCGATGAAGAGAAAGATAAACCAAGAAAAGACAGGGAAGTTAACCAGGCGGACGTCGGTTGGCTACCATGCACTGGGGAGAGGCGATTTAAAGAAAGAAGGTGAAGGCGAAAGTAGAGAGATGGATCAAGCCGAACAGTAGTAGATGCAGGGTGTCTATGACCATTTCAGTCGTGGCGTCTCTATGTAGAGATGAAACTCATTTTAAATATTTTGACTAGTGATTACAAGATAAAGATAGCGCTGTTAGTAAAGGTAATCTTCAGCTAACCAAAAGCAATATCACAAGTCAGAGAGTAATTTAAAACCAAGGTATTTTAGGAGGTGTCCTATCACATGTGACGACATGTTGAACTCGTTCCTCTGTAGCGCTGCTGTTCTGTAGTATTTGTATCACTACTATATATATATATATATATATATATATATATATATATATATATATATATATATATATATATATTATATATATATATATATGGCGCCAGAAGGCCATCTACTCAATAATAACCAGTGCATATTCATGCTAAAATAAACGCGTTGTTTTAATGATGTACCACATCATCTATTAAACGCCGATATCAGTAATAAATTATTTTGGTAAGTATGTTGACTGGCTTGTCACTTAAATATTCATGCTACAGATCGGAATCGTTTCCTGTAATGCTTGAGTCGGTGTTCCCAGTTAAATATAAAAATTTGAAGGACATAAAAATACCCAATCACAAGTCGTCATTGAATAGATAAGCGCCTTCTCAGATACGTTGATTTTAGAAAAGTAATTAGTGCGTGCATAGATTTCTGGGTTCATATGGGGTAGGCCGTGTACCGCGCATTGGGTGGACCAGGTGGTCAAAGTTAATACGGAGCCCCCCCCCCCCCCCCCCCCCCCCCCTCCGCGGCGTGCCTCGTATCGTGGTTCTGCCACGGAATACCTCAGAATTTAATATTTAATACGTACATACATGCATCCATCTGCCCTAAAGGGAACAAGTACAAACCTAATTAGGAAAACTTTGCTAATTACATAACTAGCGCTAGGAATTGCCGCGCAGCTAAAGTTTGCCTCTTCAAGACACCCAGAGTCGTGCTATATGTCACATTGAATATTTTTAAAGAAATCTGCTGCCACTAAAATAAGATCACGCATAGGGGCAAAGCACTATGATCGGGCCAACGTTCCCAGTATCGCTTAAATCGTAACCGTGTAAGCCAGAGTGCAATTCCAGATTACTGCCCCGATGATGGCGATGCGGCCGAGCAAAGCTGGACGATTCTCGTAACAGCGATCGCTTCAAGAGCAACGCATGGGACACCGAAAGTGAAGTCACTCTGTAGGGGCTCCTGACTCATCACAGTACAGGCTGAAGGAAAACAGCTTTAAGAAATAATGGTACTTAGGAATTGTATCCATAAAAAAAAAAAAAAAAGATCTGTCGAAAAAAAAAAAAAAAAAAATTCCGCCGCCCCCGGGAGGGCTCGAACCTCCAACCTTTCGGTTAACAGCCGAACGCGCTAGCCGATTGCGCCACGGAGGCAGGACGTCCGTCGCGCGCAAAAAAAGAACCTTGAAAATTCGCGGGTGTTTCGAGAACGTCGAATGAGTAGAAGGAGCGAAAAACAGGCCTAAATGCTCATGGCATTTTGAGCTAACTTGTCGCGCAAAAGAGTTGGCGGCACTCTGATAACGACGCGACCCCCTTACGACGACGAGGACACCATTATGACGACGGCGTGGATACGACGCTTAGTTGAGTAATGTCTAACATTGAGGAATTGTTTTTCGCGATTAGCGTTAATGAATAATTATTTGCCTATAATATTTGTTATTGCTAAGCGGCACTCCTTGTGTGCTCTTGATTTTAATTAACTATTACATTTACTAAATTATTAGTGTTACCACTGTTCCTTAAATTGAACAACCTGTCCTCTTGTTCATTTAGTTCCTGTAGGGTGATATGCATTTCTGCCCGGTGTTTTAAGCCTCCATTGCTAAACGTACGTTCATTTTATAGATGTTTTACTAGAGCCCGCCTCCTCCTCCTCCCCCCCCCCCCCCCCCGCAGCGGACATATTCTGCTTCCGAACCTCCTTATGATTATTTACACATTGTAACAAAACATATGCGGTATCACCTAGGTACAGTTGAGCTTCAACCTCAACTTGCAGCTAAGAGCTGTCGTTTTGATGGTGATTCTGAGAAGGACGGCTATAGGCTGAAAGCGATGCTGTGATCGATTGCGTTTCGTTTTGCCACAGATGCCCAAACGTGCCTTTATCAGCAATAGCTTAGGACTGCTTTGATTGTATATAATTTTGCAAATCAGATATTTAGCTTGTGTACTTTCCCTGTGCACAATATACTCGTATTATATCCTTATCTCTGTTATGTTGCCTACTAGACCGGTTTTAAAGCGAGTACCTTCAGCGTTACAATAGAGCTTTATGCTAAGCAAATTTAGGAATTATTTATGACAATAGAGAGTCTTAGAATAGGGGCCCCAAAGGTTTCGGGCCCCAAGGAGCTTTGCGGGTGTTAGCGTTGGGGCATGCAGGAGTGAATAATTTTAGAATAGGGCTTTGCGTTTGCGAATAGCGTCTTGCGCTTGCAGCTCCACTACGATGTCAAATAAAAACTATTACAATTTAGAGGTTATGATATTAGCAGCTAGTTAGTTGTTGCGCTTAATTTTCAGTAACCAACTATACGTGCCTTCACCAGCCTAGCTAATCCATGATAGGCCTACGAGCCATGAAATCGGCAATCGAATTCGGAATCAGCGGCGTGTAATGAATCAATCTTCATTACACACGTTAGTTGAGAGAAAGCTATAACCGCCGCCACTTCTCCTAGCTTACGAACTTCACGCGTTACCACGGACGAGGCCAATTGGGTGCTCGTTATAGCCGTCGCTTCGATGGGCGCCGCCATGTTTATTGACGCAAAGCTTTTGGGGCAGCTTTTGGGGCTCCCGCTAAATCAGTGAAATAGCGTGCCCGACGCAAAACTCAAATGCAGTTAGCGTCTCGCGCATGCGCAATGGCTCCGACGCTATTTCTTTTGGGCCCCTATTCTAAAACACTCTAATGATAACTGGCGTACAAACTTAACAATTCTGCTCATGTCACTCTCAGTTTTTCATCTCTCATTACGACTAATATTATCTCCACATCTTTCTTTATCTGCCAAATAGAACAATTAAAATCGTTCGCCTTAAGCTGGCACAGAGTTTATTTCGGTTCCCTGGGACTTCCTTGCTTTGCGAAAGGACTGACCAAAGGGGGTCAGATTAATCCGGAACCCGCCATTACAATATTCCTGACAGCCGTTGTGTTATCTGGGTCATAAGCAAAAGAAAACTAGAGATAAAGGTTTTGACCTGTATCTGTTAATTAGTTTTCCACAATAAAAAAAAAGAAAAGAATGAAGAATGAAAGGCTGGCCTTACCATAACAGGAGGTTTGATAAACCGGCAAAAGACGCAAAACAAAATACGGATAGCGACGCCGCCTTCAAGCTCTTCGCATCATCTCGCAGTGACGTCGTAGATTTTGATGGTGTCTGCTTAGGCCTAGTAAGTTTTTAATCAGTATATATGATAGACTACACTGCATTCTACAAAACCCGAATATATTCAACTTATGTTGTTTCGAGAAGATTTACTGCTCCACGACGGCGTAATAGTGAAAAAATGCTTAGAAACACATGAAGCACGCTTACGTATCAACACTGCAGCATTTCGGCACGAAATATAGATAAATATACAAGTTTATAGCCCTCATTTTATTTTAGAGTATTCATCCTTTTATTGCAAAATTCACGAGAATAGAGTGTTACAATCTAAACTTTTTAATCTTTCTCCTTTAGTATACCTGTTACAGCAATCGTTAAACCAAGCTAACTATATATGCATACGGGCACGTTGTTTATCTTTTTGTTTATCTATTATCACCACAGCGTGACACCCTAGCTCATATTTGAGACACTCGCCGGTAAATTTTCGGTGTAATGCGTTAATGTTGAACATTGTATATATTGCCAGTGTCTTGTTACACACTGAGGGATATAATTGGATCACCAATTATTACTGCCGCAGAATTTGCAAAATTACTGCAAAATGTGGCAAGATTGCAAAATTAGGCATCAGAATATTTTGTCATACGAAGAGAAACCGGTCACCTTATCAGAGCGTTCACATATCCACGATGTGGTTAAAGGGGCGTTAAAGGGCTGCAATAAATAAATTTATACTGTTTAATTATTGTTTAAAAAGTCTACTTGCATTCATTTGGAGGAAGAATAGAAGATATCACTACAAAAATTCAAAGCCAATGTTTTTGAATTTCTCGTGATAACCTTAGAGCGACTACGTCAGCGTGACGACATGGTTCTCAAAGTTGTTTTTTGGGTAGCATCTGGGCTGTTCTAGGGCACAAAAAGATCCCTAAGCTCGCCGGGTTGAGTTCCTGGTTTCTTTGTAATGGAATCTAGACCTTCTTTATTGATAGAAAAGGAAATAAAATTCAATTAGTATAGTAAACAATGAACCACTCCCGTGCAGGCTCTGACGTCACGGCGTGACGTAGATGCGTGGCGTCTCACGATTATCTAGGCGTTGATATTAATCGAGGGCTGATTACAGTTCTTCGCAGAATAGTTGAAGGCGGAGTTAGAGAAAGCAGCTAGTTACCACTAATGGTGTGGAATAGCTGGCCAGCACATGATAATTAAGGCCTAGCACCTAATAGTTTTCTTTCGCGATAAGTATTCTCGGTATGCGTGCTGTAATTTGAACCAGTGGCGAAATTTGGAAGTGGATATTAGCGGAACGAAAAGACTCACCTTCCTTGACGGCTCCCTGAAAGTTGGCGCCACAGACCTGCCGGAAAAGAGGGTTTATATTTAACGACGGTTCCAGGTAGTGCGAACAGACCAAAATGGCTGCCATTAAGATGTTTTACCTTTGTGAAGTGCCTGAATATGCATTCCACGTAGAGCTTGTCCTGCACAATAAGACAATGAAAATGAGAACTCCATCGGGCCCCTGTAGTATGCGGGCCATTAATCGCTGCCTCAAAGTACGTCTGAAGGCCGACTGCATTTTAAATTAGGAAACACCGTTGAAACGTGAGTACACTAACCTGAGTTTTGAAGTCCGTTTCCTTGTACTGAAACAGAACAGAAAAAAAAAGAAACCGCATTATTTTATTACAACAAAGTACAAAGAGTGTAAGAAGCTTGAAGCTTTGTCCCACTGGTCCCTAGAATGTTTAAGCACCGTGAAACAAATATTGCGATGATATAAATTAGAGTGCCGATTGTGTTTTACATCATTTGATGATTTCTACTATATTTTTAATGGACGTAAAATAAAAAGAACGTATTCTCGAGGCATATGCGTAGTCAGTGAACACATGAATGCCACTCCAATTCGGCAACAGCCTCAATATAACAGTGGGCGTTTTAGCGATGTGATCGCCTCAACGCAAGTCTTTTCGCTTAGGTAATGTACCCCTCCCCTCATTTTCCTTGCTCCGAAAACTTCTGAGGTCGGCTGTACATAGCTTTCCATATGGAATCCGACCTATACGTACATTATTTCCCATATACATACACTGTAAAAAAAAAAAAAAAAATGTTGCAGTAAATGACGGGAAATACTTTGACAGCTTGATTTCCAAGCATTTAACCGTCAAAATAATGGCAGGCCGTCATTTTCTAAATCGTGCACCACGACGTTTACTGCACACGGCTGCCAATCGAATCGCGTTATTATCACCAGCTATGTCTTTTCTTTTATGTTATATTTGTAAACCTCTCCTTATCTTCTTGGTCAAGACGATAGAAACGACTTGCAGGCATGACGCTGATAGCTTGTCAAAAATGGTTAAAACATGACCATTTAAGCGACGGTTGGTTTTACTGTGCACCTATATGGTATTAAGCATCCATATATCAACAGACGTCATCTGCTTTTCTCCAGAAGATGTTTGTGCGAGAATTACGGTCGAGAGTGCTGCGGCTTAATGTATGGTAGCATTTTCCCCACACAGCGTTCATTGCGGGCCAATAATTACCTTTGTTTAATACCCATTGGCTGGTTATAAGCGCAATACCGCGTAAGAAATGGTGGGCGACTACTGCTGAGAAACAGCTCTTCGCATAAATTGCGCGCATGTTTGCGGCCAGGCAATAGAGAGCTCTAGCTTGTCTGTAAACACCTTACGCTTCACGGCATATTACTGGCGACGAAGACGTGAGCAGCCGCGTTGATGACGTCATCTTGTGGCGCAGAGTTTAGACCGAGAAGGACACAGCAAATGCTGTGCACAATGACCAACCATATTCTACGCCTACTTACGCTGTTGGTATAAAGCGTCGTTAGCGACGCAATCGTAAAGACGAAGATCGAGTTTTATTTTCTTTTCTTAAAAAGTATATCTTCGACGAGAACAGCCATGTAATACTGAAACGTTTTAATGCGTTGTTGTTGGACAAAGCGCTTCTAGGTGTCGCTTACATTCTTTTTACTGTCCCCCACGGCTCCGGTAACTTGGGATTCTACGAAGGGTAATATGTTTTGCGGACAAACTAAAACTGTACAGTACCGAACACTCTGCGAATGGGAACATTTTAGCGTGCGTGTCCGTATGATTACTCAGTTCACTGAATACCACAACACAAGAGCCATCGACGGAAGTATTAGCGCTGGTAATGGAATGTGGTGACTCTTTGTTTAACCATAAAGTGCCAGAAACACTTTCTTTCCTTGTTTCATGCTGTTCTCGCTGAAGACAAGACAAACAAAACAATACACTGTGCATTTATCGTTGCTCTGTTGCTGACGTTTTTGCAACAGCAACTGAAGAACACAGCCTGCCGATGCAGTAACAATTTCGTGCACTCTGGTTGAAGTAGACGCCAAGCGATGGCGCCACCAACATTGCTGCTCAGGTCTATGTCTCCAGTCTCCAGTATAGCTGAAATAACATAAGTATATAAGCTAAAACTTCCTTATGGTGCCTTCTTGTGTATTACTATCTTGATTTGCGGTTAGCACCGCGCTACAAACACGACCTGTATTAAATATGTATGTTTCAATCCGTCATAGACGGGGCTAAAATATTTTGTTACCGATTATGAATGTAAAAAGCATTCGGACTATCGCTTTTTATCATAGTGATAAATAGGTTATAGTTGGCTATTTAGGTACTACCAGGCTCCTCCACTAACAGCCGCAGCTTTGGTTGAATTGATCAAACGTTCCAGGAAGATCGGTCTGATCAGATTGTATCATACTAGATTTTTCTAAGCAAACAGCTTCAAACTTAGGTGTCTGCTTGGTTCAGGCAGGCGTGTGGTAAACTAATGTTACTGTGTCTTAAACAATTTTCACGATGACTTGGAAACTTGCAAATACTTTAGAGAACTGGTGTTACTGCTGCAAAATAAACATTTTTCCGAATACCTTGAACTCGTTCGTTGGGATACTCATAAGATACGACCGCCTTTGACGAAGATAGGTCCTCCTATCGAAACGTTGGCCAGCCTTTCTGAGGCACCTTATCCCTGTTTATAATCCTTATTCCTCGTGTGCTACTCCATTAGTCAGCCATCTTTTTTGATCATAAGATACTTAGAAATTCATTGCAAGTTTATTGTAGATTGCATTTACTTTACAAAATGGTTATTCCTACAAACAACAAAGCTTTTCGCTAGTACTAGGCATTGCTTTATGGATGTCATTGTAAATTGTAGCTTAGTCCTAGCTTAGGTGTATCTTTTAATAACGAAGTAATATTTCGAGAAAGCAGTAGTCAAGTGAAATGTTTCCGAAATTGTGTGCTTAGTACAATCACAGTACTCAGCAACCTCACAAGATTTCTTGATGTATAAGCTTGTACAATTTCGACTTGATCAACAGCTAATGATCTTAGATAAAGAGGGCGCGTTTCGCCTCAGCGAAAACTTTCGGCTGCTGACTTCTGCCCTGATCGATCCTTACGAGTGCCTGGCAGCGTTGCTCTCGCTGCGACAATATCTTGGACCGATGATAAGCCAAATCTCTTTACAATTTACCTATTATCCAAGCCTAGACAACAGTCAATGATGTGGAAACTTAATTTCTAGAGGTCACTGACTCTATTGGAATTCCTCTTCAGCGCCTCAAAGGAAGACTCTTGCTGCAACATTCTAGAACAGAGTTGTTATCTAGTGATAGGCTGGCATCGCCCCTGGGGCATTTCATTGTCGACGCCATACAAGACACTCAGCTGCAACACCTTTTTAGAACAGAGCTACAATGTGCCGATTAATACTGCCGATAGGCTGGCAGCGCTCCTAGTGGAACTCGTCATCAACGTCTCAGAGCAAGCTGTGGAACTGCAACCTTCCAGAACACAGCCGCCATCTGCCGATAGAGGGAGCTCGCGCAACGGAGGTGTGTGCGCGCGGCAGCACTTACCGCTTTTGAAATGCATCCTTTGTGGGCTTCCCGCGTGCTGTCCATTGTCTGCGAAGAAGAAAAAGCAGGGAGGAATGAGAAGAATGGAACGGCGCGGGGCGTAGCAGCTTATGACGAAGTCGCTGCAAGCGGGCGCCCGCATACGGCGGCGAGATAACCTTACCGGCCCGGCATCAATGCGCCGCGATTGTGCAAACCCGACCCTCGGGCGCTTGGCGGGTCATTATAATTGGTAGCCTCGGGGGAGTCAGTGCTTTGAGCCGAGGCCTCGCATCGTGGTGTGCGTGTGTCTGTTCGTTGTTGACGCTGACTGCCGTAGTTCTATGTACCTTATACCGTTAGTGTGTGTGCAGCAGCGACGACGATGCTGCGGACCTCTTGCGGTTGCGGCACAAATCTGTGCTCGACCTAACCCTAATGAAAGGGCTTGAACTCCACCTCGCCAACACTGCTCTTCCCTCCGCTCCACCTTCTTTCTTCATATCATGACTGGTGAGCCTCCAGATTCGGCAGCAGTTCGCTTCGTATTCTAAAAGCAAGTTTGCGCGCAGCATCAGTGGTTGTATGCTCGGTGGGACGGTGCTTGGATGAAGCGAAAATGAAGAGGTCGCGGAGGGCTGTAGAAGCAGGAGGAGCAATTAGGGTCGTGTTTGAAAAAGAAGTTGTGTTTCCTCACACCCCCGCGCTTGGAGATGCGCGCGTTTATGGGAAGTGTGTCAACGCACTTCCAAACAGGGCTACGCCCGGTGGCTGTTGATTACTCATTTGTCACGAAATAGTCACGTAAGCAAACTGCACAAATGGTAATGTACGCAGGCGGTGCGCGCAATAGATGTTAACTTGCAGCAGATTGGAAAGCTCAATGAAACGCGAGTGAAATTGAACGCCCGCTTTAAATCATGCATATCTTTGCACTATTTCGGTCTCCGGAACTAAATGTATGGTACAAGCTGTCGGTGTAGAGAGACAAATGTGGTGCATCAGGGTGATCTTGCAAGGATATATGCCCATCATAGTTTTACGTTTGCCGCTTTCTTTGTTGGTCTACAGGTGACGGCACAAACGCAAGTGTTATGTTATATGGACGCTTCTGTCTGATGGCGAATAAAAACGCATTATTCACTGGAACGCAAACACCTCTACACTTGAAGCGGAATAACATTATTTGCCAGGGATTTCCTTTTGATTTACCAAGTTAGCAAAATGTATGTTAAAAAAGTTTTCCAGTACTCTCTCTTTCTACTGTCCTACATCTACGTACTTCTGTTTGGTGCTTACTGATTCTGGTGAACTGATATTTTTTAGCGTCTCACCAATTCATAGAATATTAATAGTATAGGAATTTAATCCCGTTATAGTAGCGTGCTCAGACGGCTGTATGTGTTATAAATTGATGGTGCACGCGCCTCTCCGGGAGACGAAAAATTCACGGTGAAAATGCGCGGTGCTGAAATAATCGTTTCTTTTACTTATGCATGACATCTACTTGCTTTTACGACGGCCCCGATATTGCAACAACTCTGTAACAAATTTTATGTCTTGTACTTGTTTTCTTAATAACGAAAAAATCACGCAGACACCACATCCCAGAAACCACGACTGTGCTAAGCAGCTACAATGCCATGTACCACTACGATGACATGTTAGTACATGGTAGCTCCAGTGCCATGTACTAACCAGTCATACCACTAACCGAATATTTACAGAAGCAATGCTGGTGACTGCTCTTTGCTCGAACGGCATAGTGCATTGCTCAGTAACTCTCAATTGCGGGTAGTGTCTAGAAATGAGATGGGCATCAGCGGACGTGATATACCATGATTTTGCCTTTACATTATTCATGAACGTCATTGCGTTATGTGTCATGATATTGTCTTTGCATTTGGTCATGGACATCACTGTGTGCTGTGCGATAATTTTACCTTTGCATTTGATCATGAACTTCATCGTGCGCTGTGACGTGCTTTGGCATTTGCATTTGGTCATGAACATCATTGTGCGCTGTGTCATAATCTTGCCTTTGAATCTGGACATGGACGTCATTAATCTAAAGCATGCAACGCTGCTCACCTCATTGTCAAGACCGAGGAGGCTGAGGTACTGAAGGTATTTGCTCAGGTTCATGTTTCCGTTGCTTCGAACCTGCGAAGAAAAAAAAAGCATATGTGAAGAAAATGGCAATAGTTGCATTGTGATGCTCTGCAGACGAGTGGTGGAAACGGACAAACGAAGTTTTCAAGAATGGACAGGCCGTGGTTCTTACCCATCCAGTGCTCTTGAGCATGCATCTGCTAAGCCTCGGGAGGTATTCCTGCATACGCCGAAACAAGAGCAACAAAATATGAGTTCTTGGAGGGTATAGGTATGACATTCTCCTTTACAAGCCGTTTTTATACCGTATACGGTATATACCGTATATTGAAATTGTAACTTGTGCAATCAGATCATATACCATGCAGTTTAAAAATATCATTTGGCTTTATTTGGCCATTGGCAACAAGCGCTATGCAAAAGCGCACTTTGGTATAACTGAAAACGCTTTCGCGACAGCGACATTGTTGGGCCGCTGTTAACGTACGTAAAAGGGGATTTGTTCGTAATAACGTTCCTTATTTGTACTGTCGCCTTGTATATTGCGTAATATACTCACTTTAACTCGCGTTTTGTTTCTTCGACCGTCTGCTTGTGTTATTTTGACTGCTACATTATAATGCCATTGCGTGTGCATTAACTGTTCTTCTACATACATAAATCGTGTGCGCGAGTATACAAAACTACGCGTGTAAAACTCGTTTCAGGAGGTGCGACTTGGCCTGCGATTTCGCACTTGCAAATTTTTTGCCACTGCAATGCGCAGGTACCGTAAGTGTGCCGTTGGTCGCTTTCTGTGTGTGGTTTCAAAGCGAATATTATTCTTGGGATTGCCAGGTTAATTTATTTCCCGCAATGTAACCTAGCCAATATCATGCGCCGATCCCGAAGAAGAGAGTGCATATAGTCTGAAAATGTGGGTCGTTTCCATGTGTATGTGCCGCTGGATATGTGCCACAGAAACCACGCTCTTCAATGAACCTCTTTGACACCACTTGGATGAGTAGGTATGTACCGCTCCGTATGAGCAGACTTCGCTTCCGCACCGCTTGATGTCGCAGCATGTCGACAGGGAAGCGCGAGAGAGGAGTCCGGCTGTAGCACAGTACAATACAGGACGCGCTTTGACTATTCGCATACATTAATTATCATCATATATGAGTTTTGCCCAAATTTTATTAGAGTTTCGGAGGTGCTGCGAGTCATTGAGAATTCACACATGTGGCGTGGACTGGGAATTCCAATCATAACGCGGATCGTCAGACGCGTCACTGGTGGTCGCATGCCTAATTCTTCAACGATGTATTATACGAGCAGTGATCACGAAAAGGTTTCACGGAATCAGCGTCCAGTTTGTTTTACACTGTTTCCACCGAAACGGACTGCGTAAGCGTACGCCAAGGGTATTTCAGCCTTCCTGCAGAAGGTGCTCGCGAATGCGACAAATCGCAATCATCATGATCGGTAGGTGCAAAATGGCAGTGTGAAGTTCGCAGATGCGCAAATTGTAGCTGCGAAAGACTCAGTGCAGAGTCGCAGCACGTGAAACAGGGTTAACTGTATCACTTGTTCAATTGGCACAAGGATTAGCCGCTGCCGTATATGCGCTCCAACATTTTATATAGCATGAATAACAAGAACTAAAAACACATGACGATTTTCACGTCTTTCTTCATTTAAAGCAATGGCAAAATCGAGATGGAAGCACGATGCGCACATCATTGCATTTTAATTAATTGGTTTGATTTATTATTCGCGGATTTGACCTTTGCAGGCATAAGAAGATGATTTAGCTCGGGACCAACTCCGTGCCGCCTATTCAAATACATGCAAAACGCAGAAACGGTTTTATGACACAACCGCTGCACCAATTTGAGTGAAATTTGCTGCGTTTGAGAGAGAAAGTTAAATTCAAGTGATTATAGGAAGAAGAAATTCCATTAGTTCTTAGAATTTCTTTCATAAATTAAAAAAATATTGGTTAGTCCACAAAACAAAAAGCTCAAAGTTTAAAAATGTGCGCCTCCTGCATCAAAAACAGATATCGCGATTCTGTAAACTGCATTCATCATTGCACCTGAAGTGGACAAATTTGATAAATAAATTTACAGCTTACATGAATTTGTTACAATGGTTACGAGGGTTTTGCAAAAGTCAGGCCAACTTACATATAAATTTATTATTTCACAGAGCAGTGTATAAGAGATAAATTTTGTCGGCGGACGATTTAATATCGCATGCAATTTGCAGAATTGTCATGTCGTTTTTTTATCGCTGAGTTACAGAGTTGTAAACTTGATAGTTTCGTGTCTCGAATTCATCAGTATTAAATAATTTTTATTAAAAAAATCTTGACCGCCTAAATAAAATATACGCTTCCTACGGCCACAAGCGTTTCATTTTTTTTTCTTTTATGCAGCAAACCCAATAAAACTCACTGCAGTGGTGGCCGACAGAAACGATGTATCAAATCCTATGTATTTAGATACGAACCACCTAGCCAAAGCTGCCTCTAGAGCAATGAACTCAATGTGTTATATAGCTGTACTCATATTGATGATAAAAAAGATTCAGAACATAAACCTTCCTTATGTGCAGTAACCAAATTAATTTGATCTGATTTCCAGATTACTTTTGTTGTGAACTATACTTACTTTGACTGTCTAACCAGGAGAACTTGAACCTTGTTTCATTCGTGTTTGTGTCTGTGCGTGTATTAATGCTTTTGTTGCTCAATGGTACGAACTATTAAATATCACGTGTTCAATGGGCCACCTGTCTCAGCTTTACTTTTAGCCTTGCTTACATTTACGCTTTGCATTTGACCTAGTATGTTTGTGTCTTGCATGCGTGTGCGTACTATGTGGGGAAACGGGTAGCCGCAATTTCTTAATCGTACGTTGCGATAGTTGCATTTAAATTAGCTCAACTTCACGTTTGTATATAGCCACCGAACCACAACGAAAGCAAAATGGTGTTCGACATGAAATATTTATTTCAAAGCCGAGTAAATGCTGCATTTAACTGAACAAAGCATGCTTATGTCTAGAAGTTTTCTCATTTTTGAACCTCGCGAGGTGTGTACATCCACACAAATGGTGGGGGCGAGATCCTTAAATTTGTATTGATATAGCGCTTACTCGAGGAATTGATGGCAGATCAATTACGTCGTCCTATAGGACGCGCAACAAGTTTGTATAAATCCTAGTTTGTTACGGTATTCATGATGTGACACCCCTTGCTTCACATACATTTTTTTTTCGACTCCACTGCTTCAGTATCCTTTTTGAAGAAGGCTGTCATCCCGGAGGTACCCTTTTTTACAGGATAAATCAAGTGAAGGACACTGCCACTAACTGCAAATGCCTCTTGGCCACGAACGTGTGAATGCACTCCGCGGAATGCCAGCGCAGCCGCCGTTACCGGGCTACAAAGCAAACCTGTTGAGGTGCAGTAACGCCTGGAGGCCCACGCTTGGGGCCCTCTGCTCATTGTTCGGGCGCGCCAAGCCTGTACCGTATAGTGAATGAAACTTCGCTAACAGCAGTTCTGCACTTGCCGAGTTCTAGTTGTGAAGCCAGCCTTGCTCTTGCGCGTCGCTTGTAAACGGCCCGTGGATGGGGACTAATATGCTTTAAACTTCGATGCGACGGAAACTTATGTAAATCGATAGACGCGTGATGAGTTGGCAGTCCAATACAAAATGATATACAGCGTTTAGGCCCCTTACATAGCACATACAACCCCCTGGCTCGATACAAACACAGAAAATTCTGGGCACTTTACATTTAAGCAGTTCAAAACGATGTTTTCTTGAAAATTTAGTTCAGTGTATAAAAATACCCTCGTTCGAAGTTTATAAAGATTGTTGTTTCATTGTTCATTTGTCTCTGAGTAGAGTTTTGTGTTCCATAGGGTCATTATTACATATCACTTGCTGAGGTGGGTGCCAAAACGTGTTTTTCCCCGTGTTTTTCCCCGGAAAAAAAAGCGGCTGTAGCCCGGACAGATGTTTATAGTGCTCCAAGCGCAACTCTGCTGTGCCACCTGTGACCGATTGTGATTGTGTATCTGTGCTCCTTTCTTTCTTTATCTCTACTTTCCTGTCACTTTACCTCCCCCTCCCCTCTCTCCCCAGCGTGGGGTAGCAAACCGGATCTTCCCATCTGGTTAACCTCCCTGCCTTTCCCCTTTCTTCTGTCTCTCTCTCTCTCCCCGGAACAATTGTTCACAGTACGTACCTCGATGTCACTGGGATGCTCTGGAAGGTGCTTCTGACACCGAATCCAGGTCTGAGGATCGCTCATCTGTTAGGAGAAGACAAATAATACAATACGGTGATATCAAGGATCGCTCTTCACGGATGTCAAAGGTGTTCGCAACTTTGCCATTAAATGTTTGTCTTGGCAATAAGTGAGATTTCGAACACTTCTTGTCTATAGTGTTCTTGGTTCACATTTCGTAATCCGTTGTGAGCGCGTAGGTTAGCTTTTTATTTTGCATGTCATGGTTACTCATATCTAAAGCAAATAAAAATGGTTTTAATGCGGTGCTTAACACGCGCTCTTCAAAATAATGTACGCAGTCACAGCCGATTATAAAGCATTAATCGAAAACAGTAACGACAAAAAAAAAAGTGTTTGACGTCTTACTGATCGCGCAGACAGCCGCCTAAATGCAAAGTTGCGGGAATCTCGGACGTCACGCGTAACCTGAACGGCAGGTAGGAATAAAACTAAATTGACTACACATGGAAGGCAACAATTACTTCGCGCTTACGACTTGTGCGAAGTATAACCTTCTCGGTTTATTGCAGTAAAGTTTCACCATTGCGGGCTGTTGTTGTTGCTGTTGTGTGTTTACTTATTTAGGTTTTGACGAACACAGCAAAATAGAGAAGCACCGTTATGCAACATGATATTCATTTGGGACAGTTGGTTAATGCTGCTGACAGCCTTTTCTAACAGCGAAGAAGACCGAGGCAAGAAAGAACTGAGACGACAAGACGGTTGCTGAACTTCCAACCTACAGTCGCCTCTGTTCCTCATTCGTATTTGTATTTTGCCCTTCATTTTGACGCTGACCGCACGGTTATGTGGCACAAACGCACCTGTGAAGCGGCCGCTCGCAAATACGCCGCCCCCCTTTGTTCAATCGTCAATCGAGGCGCCCTGTTAAGGTCATATCAATGCTTGCTTTCGGTTAAGATGAACGTTCTAACTCAAAATTAGTTCGACAGTTAAAGTTTGCAAAGCGCAAAGCAAGTTCGACAGCTATTTTTGTGGCCTTTGCTTCCCGATAGAGCTTCCTCGTTTCGAATCAAATAAGGCAAAGCTGGGATGACTATAACTTCATGCGGCACGTGGTGGTAGCTTTGAGAACTAAAAGTGAGCGAGCGTAAACCTCCGGGATCGCGGCAGCGCGCGCGTAATTTCGGTTGTCGGTGCGTGATCGGCAGGTCTCGTCAAGGGTTCACGAAGAACATCATTGCTACACATGCGAGTCCCGTTAGTCTCAAACTGATGATAGACAGAGTTCGTAGATACGCATACGCGAAAGTGCACAAATTAACGGTTTGCAATGACAGCGAAAATCGTCGATGACGCCAATCATGACAAGGTTTATATGCTGCGAAAGACAACCTGAAACGCAATTTTCTTAGATCTTCGATGTTCCGTCATACAGCGTGACAAATTTTGAAAGAGAACAGCCAGTTATGAGTCGATACAGATTACAGCTGGAATACGGTATATCAATGCACTGATGTCAGCCGAAGTGCGTCCTATCAGACTTTAGTTTCTCCCGCTAAGTTAGAAGTGTTTCAGTTATGATAGGCTCTTAAGTGTAGACCATGTTGCACATGCATTCTTTAAAATGGTGCCGTACCGTGGCTATGGTGGCTAGAACTTTCTCAGAACGATAGGGTGGCTAGAACTCTAGCCACCCTATTGTGGCCTATACTTTAAATATGTTCTCGCACTTAGACTGTCTTACTTTTTTTTTGTGTCAGTGGCCGCTTCTCATCGGATTCAAGTTTGTTATGAAGTTGATGTCCGGTGCAATGTTTGACACTGTATATCCAAAATTACTTTAACGTTGTCGCCGATTCTATAGCAAAAGAGACGGTCTTGTCTAACCAGATTGCGCGGGTGACGTGAATGGTATTGTACGTATATATTCTCGAATGCACGCGAGCGTCTGTAATTACTCTGGTATGTATGGTGGCACGTGCATAAATAAAGAACGTAGTTAACGCTTCAGATTATATTGGACGACCCACGACTGTGCTCGCCGCCATTGTGGTGATTTGAGCGCCGCTCGTCTTTCTGGACACACGTTGGCCCCGATAAAGCGTCAGATTGTTTATTCAACGCGGGTTTCGCGGTGTTTTGTCCTTCGTCTTCTATAAAACGCGGCAATATATAAACGCAAATAGACGTCAAACACGTATCCGTATATATGAATAGAAATCTTGAGTCACGCCTTCCTCACCTCTGGTATGACAAGCGGATTCTTCAGAGGCTCGCACGCTCCCCAGTCGGATGTAAAGAATTCCTGGATCTGAAAACAGGAGAGAAAGACCCAAAATATTGTGAAAAAAAGCATCGAAATTAACCAAAGAGGCGTGGTAAATGCTCCACAACAAACGTTTTCAGGTTATCATCATCATCATTATGATCATCAGAACGATTTCTCTTCTGAAAACACCTCTAATAGGGCATCACAAATGGCGGCTGGAATGATACGCTTACAACGCGCGACGCAGAGAAAAATAAATCAATATATACTCCCAACAGCGAGAAAAGTACACTAAGATTGCCCTCACTTAAGCGTACTAATACAATAGTTATGCACATAAAAGTGCTACTAAAGCAACATAAAGGTAAGACCATAACAAACTATTATACAAGAATGCCATCACAGAAAGAAAAGCTTCCGTATGAGGCGATATACGATGAGCCGCAGAACATCATTAGCTATAACTAAACACTTCAGATAACACTAAACCCCATTAGATACCACAAACCAATGAACGTACTCACCGCAAAATTTTCGCGATACATTCCTATTTTATAAACGGAGTGAAAATTTAGTAAATTGTTCAATCACGGTCACGTTGGCATGTAACTTTTACTTGAGCCCCTGATTCACCTGAGAGCGTAAAAAATATTTTAACATTGCCCCAACCAGTCCATGTTACATTTCTTCCTTTAGTGAAATATTTCAAGAAAGATTACATGTATACAAACAAAGAACAGGAAAAACTCGACAAATTTGACATATATCACAATCCATCGTTTTTCGGCAGAGCAAGAGAATAGCGTAATAATACAAGCTGTCAGCGCCGGTAGACGTTGGTAAAGGTACGCCGACATATGTAGGACACCATATATATCAATAATTCATTACTTTTGTCGCAAGCAAGCGGTTGTGACTTCAAGGAAATGTTTGAAAGCCTCGCAGATTACGGACAACGGCTTAGTACGTTCCGTATATGTAACAACGCCAAGAGCGGTCTCGAAATAAAGAAAAAGAAGAATGAAAACGACACACGCGAAAAGGAAGCAAGGTCTAAAAACGGAACTCCTTCCTTCCTGCCTAATTTCTTTTTCTTAATTTTTTTCTATAGCTGTGCTGCTCGCTAGTAGAATGCGCAGAACCTCAGTCGATAATTATAGACATCCTGCGTTCCAAAGGAAAAAAAAATTAACTGCATTCCGTAGGTGGCTGCACGATCCGGTGCTCCACGAATACGGCGCAGCGTTCGAAAGGCCCACTATAGTACTATGGCCTCCAATATCGCGCGCGCCGATCTTGGAGGCTGTGCGAGTACACCAATCATGCTTGAGGCTGCCACCAGAGGCCGACATAAAGCAGTGCTATCGCGTGCCATGTTTTAGAAATTTCGAAAGTAACATGCGCTCACGTGTATGGAGGCACGGGTGCTGGTTTGATTGCTTTCGTTATTTTAAACCGAGGAAATTCGCAATCACAACACAAAGGAATGACTCTTGAGCTTAAATATTGTTTTCTACTTTAAGTTGCGTTATCTAAGCTTGTGTTTTCTTTTCGTTTCTACACTGTGACTCTTTATGCGCGATATTTGTGTCTTCGTTTGGCGTGTCAGTCGCGACAAATTCTGAGTGTCTTATTCGCTATAGTGTAGCACACGACGTGATTTTAGGCTGTTAGAAATCAACTGACAAATCAACGAAAAAAATCGAAACAACGGTAGCGCATTATTCTCTTTAGCAAGGCTAGAGACTTCTTTTCTTGTGCAACCTTCATTTCTTGTGTTATGGTGCCGCAGAAAACAGACAAGATGAAAAAAGTAGACACAGTGAAAAAATAGCGTGACTCTCAATTCAAGGCTCAAAAAAGCAAAAAAGAAACCAACCAACCAAACAAACAAACAAACAAACAAAAACAGTGTAAATTATAACAGATAAGAAATGTAGTAACATGACGACGTGTGTAGGTTTTTGATTAAAGCATGTGTCATGAGCTGGCGCTATGTTCAACGTGTCTACCTTTGCCATCTCGTGCACTTTCTGCGACGCCATCATACAAGAAATGACGTCATACCAACAATTCCAACTTTGCGTAGTTTTGAGAAATTCTCAGGCTTAACTATTGCACGCATTGAGGCTGCACTTGTACCGTTCTCTTATCTTCACCACTGTATGTTGAATTGTCATTTTTTTCTTCCCAAGTACAAAATAGTGAGATTACGTGGGTGTTATGCAAAAAAAAAGTAAACGAAAAGAAAAACTGTACGCACCGCCGCAGGTGCAAAGACAAAGGTTACCCCCCCACCCCCTTCTTTTTTTTTTCTTGTTTTTTGCCCTGGCTCTAAATGCAGAACTGCACTCTGCGTTTCCTCGAAAAAATTATCTTCTCTGTCTCTCTCTTGTAATCTCGTTTCTCGTTTTAAGTAAGTGGAACGTATTTGCAAAAATGTTACATGTTCTAAATGTAACCTATGTGCGAATATACTTTAGCAGAAGGGCTCGAAATTTGGCTTGTTGGTACATTACGGGAAAGCTTGGCAACATCTCGATACAACAGTACAATAGCTGCCCACAATGATTGCGCCCTGTGTTGCCAAGTATCCTTTAGTGTCGGCGAGATTTTTGGCACTGTTAATTCATATCGATCTTATTATCGTTCCTCATAGGTTCGACTAAATGAACTGGACATCTTGCCACTCGCTAAGTGGAACAAATTTGCAAAAACGGTCTGCTTATACTTAATGAAAATCATGTGGCACGAGATTAGGAGTGGAACAGACGTCTGCTAACACCTCAAGCGCCATATTGGTCGACGCTTCCTTCCACTCACACAAGAGCTGCACCTTATTACAGAGAAACGACACAGGAATGTACGATGTGTAACTCGATAAACAAGGGCGCGCGCGATGCCATTTCTTTCCTCTTGCGGCGAAGACGCGCCTCGGCGAAGCGGGGGCCTCCGAATCACCCATATTGGGACACGTTTGCCGCTGGCCTCTTGGTTGCGTTGTCTGTTTTGCTTTTATGTGGCCTATCTATCTAGGCCGCCTGGTCAGTAGGTGGGATGCTTCTATACGCGACAACCGCCGCACCGCATACGCGCGTAGTGGCAGAGTCGCGGGAAATGCAACGTGCAAGAAAGGCATTCGGACGCGTCGCGAGGGCGTGTTTATTTCTGTCGAGGGAAAAGAGGAACAAAGCTGAATAAGTATACGTCGTCTGCTACGTCGTCTGCTACGTTCGTATCCTGATGCGTCATGCGTCTGCTATTGCGTAGTTTCCTGGAGAACTTGACGGAGCATTGACGCTACAATTGGGATGGTTGAATAGAACACGAATTTGTGTAATCATCGTGCTTGTTGAGGCAAGCCACCAATCATTCCAAATCAGCTGAACCCGGCAAACTCTCAGCTCCCGTAGACCACGACAACCTCTAGTCATTTTTCTTGGAAACTGTGGGCTTTCTCTGACTTTGTCGAAGTTTGTAGTCCGCTACGTCTGAGCCCTACAGTATTGTGTGCCTCTGCTTTTGTACACAGTTTTGCATACAGTTTCCTACAAAACTTGGTAAAAGTACGTTGGCGCTGCGATAGTTGATGGTATGCCATGGGAATGCTGGGTGTAGTACAATGATTTACCGAATCTTCATTTATGTAAGCTCTGACGTTCTTGTGGCATTATTCATTACGCTTTACTCTTTCTCAATTTTCAAGTGATCGTATATTTTATGAACTTGTCAAGGCAATAATGCTTTGCGCACAGGCATAATTATTGCGTATTGTTGGATTTAGAGTGCAATATGTTGTAGAAAACGAACAATTTGCGAAGACGGAAAGCCGTTTGAATGCAGAATCACGAAGTATTCATCCGCTACCCTAACATTTCGTTGCTGGCCTAACCACCAGATTTACAGCTTTTACCGGTTCTAGTGCCAGAGTTCTCACAAACATTTTTTTTTGGAAATACTTTGACTTGATCCATGCACGGTACGGTACGCATCTGCTTTTGTTGTATATGTTCCTCCGTCGTACGCATAGTTTAGCTGGCCCACATGGTTCACCGATTTCCTCCGCTCTTCACTATCGCGATTCCATCTGTGGCGGCAGCATCAATGGTTTATCGGGAAGCGTGTGTTGCAGTCGAAATGTGAGCTTCGTCGTTTGATTTTTCACCTGGCCGTGTGCTTGCCTATACGTCATGCTTTCTTTTTGAAGTTTCTGAAATTACACTGCATGGACGTGGGATAATTTTCAAGAATTCATCTGGATGGATTCAGCGATAAAAGATACGCCTCTAGATTACGCAAGTCTTTATATAACTGGGCTGGCCACGGGTAAAACTTGCCTTTTATGGTTGTAGCTTTTCTTAATTCGTTCACCTGTTTTGCGCAGTTTGCGCCATGTGCAATGGTAGGCCGATCCCGTAGATAGTGCAGACTCCAGTTCCCATGGGTATGTACCACTGTGTATATATAGTCGTGGTCCGATTCTCTTCACACAGTCGTCGTAACGCCATCTTCAAAATGTCATCGTTGTCATACACTCGTCGTCACCCATTGTCGTCTATCTGTCGTCGACACGGTGTCGTCGTTATGCTATGCTCATCGTATGAGAATCACCATCCCATTGTCGTCATCGTCACAACGCCTTCGGCTGTACCACGTATAGTGTATGCTTAGAAAGCCAGCGAGTGCTCGAGCGTCGGAGAGGAGCGCCGTTGTGTCACCGGGACGCTGTAAAACATCCTTTACACGGAAATGTCTTAGAAGAAACAGGACCTTCATACCCCCAAGCGATTTGGCGAGCTCGAGATCGGGAGCAAGAACGCCTTAGCGCGCACCCCAGCTAACGCTTATACATTCCCGTTAGACAAACCCTCTTGTGTGTTTGTGCTTCGTTGCGTAGCTCTAGTAGTCCGCAGTATATCCTCGTATTGTGTCTTAGGTACCTTAAAGTAAGCATAACCTGTAAAAGGAAATGGCATGAAGTGATCTTTATTACGTCTTGCTTTAGCCATCGTGGTGGATCAGTGGACGCATGAGACCGAAAGTGGCAAGTACAGTTACCAGCTGCAGGGGCTACATTCTCATAGGGTCAAAATGCAAAACCGCACATGTGGTTATATTTCGGTGCACGCCAAACATGTGGTCAAAATTATTCCGCAGCCCACCACTGCGGCGCCTCTCATAGCTATTGTTTACATTGGAACGCATAAACCCAATCAGTCAACGACTATCAATCAACCAGTCAATCAATCGCTACTTGATGTTGGGATCATACATGATATGGTTCATACATTTTACTGTGCAAAATACGTGAAACTACATGAAGAAATGACGGGACAGGAAAGAGAACCCTGATTTTCTCAGTTGCAAGTGACGTTCTTTCCTGTCCGTTTGTTTCTTCACTTCGTATATTCTACTGTGTTCCTTGCAATAACTATCTTACAGTCTGTAGAAAGTGTACAGATATTTGTCTATAAGGTCTATATATGTACTTTCTTTATGAAAATTCAGAATAAGCTATTGACAGCATTTGTACTTACATCCTTACTGAATTTCAAATTATGGGGTTTTACGTGTCAAAACCACGATCTGATTATGAGGCACGCCCTAGTGGGGGACTCTGCATTAATTTTGACCACCTGGGGTTCTTTAACGTACACCTAAGTCTAAGTACACGGGTGTTTTTGCATTTCGCCCCCATCGAAATGAGGCCGCCTTGGCCGGGATTTCATACCGCGACCTCGAGTTTAGCAATGCAACACCAAAGTCACTAAGCTACCACGGCGGGTTCCACTCAATTTGTAGACTGTTGTCTATGAAATATGCATTGAGAAATGTTTATAAACTGTATATTGAGTTATTGGTTGACACTTGTAAACTAATGTGTCGAAAATGTTATTAAAATGTGCATAAATTATTTTAACATAGCAGTCTACAGTCTGTCTATAGACTAATGACCTTAGTTTCTTGTAGATTATGATCTATAAACTGTCTCTTGACAGTTCCTACAGACCAGTCTACAGACTGTCCTTGACCTGGTCGTCCACATTTTGTAAACAATACTGGACAGACATTTTTATACCCTGTATATAAACAGTCACTACTAGTGGGTAAATTATAAGTAATCTAAGGATAATGTATAAAGGTATCCCGATTTTGCACAGTTGTGATGCTTTAGACCAAATCAGTGAGTTACGTCCCACTTCGTACAAACTCATAGACAAGTGCCACTCATATTAGGTTCTGATAACGAAAGACGGTTATGCAGAGCGACGTAATGGACAATGAACGCATAAAAAAAAGCAGAACGATGTTGAGATGACATTTCTGGAGTGGGTCGGCCTAGTGGCGTGAGCCTCGACCTCGTCAGTCGTGACCACTTCTTTTTTCCTCATTGGTCCGCGCGCAAACTTTTCGACGTGCTTGTTGGCCCACGGCACGTGACGCCAAAACGGAGCCCCGCTTTCCCGATGACTGCCAGCTCCGGCATGGACTCGTGCAGCTCGTGCAGCTACGGTCACTGTGTTTAGCTCTTTCTCGCAGTGAGTTCGGATATGGAATGGGTTGACAAGCGACAGGCTGAACAAGGTTGCCGCACGCGTTGGAATGATGTGAGTGATTGTGTATTTATGTATAGCAGGGGTCTGGCATTTTGTTTTCCTTTTACAGCGACGATGGCTATAGACACTTGACTGGCTTGGACGTGTACGGAGTTGACGTCGTCGTTGACGTGTTTCACAGCGGGTTGAACATATTATAGGTTCGAACCGATAGATTCCGGGGACCTCATTTTGTAATGCTCCATTTTATATGCTTTCATGCTCATTTCCATTCGCGTTTTATCATCCCTTCGGAATGAGCTCAGACCACCGTCTTCTCTGATCTCACCCGCCGCTGTAGCTTAATGGCTACGGCTTTTGCGCTGCTGATATCGATGTTATGGGTTCCATTCCGGCTTCGGTGGCTAAACTTTCGATGGGGACGAATTGCAAAAACACTGGTATAATTATATTTAGGTGCACGTTAAGTCACCTCCTGTGTTGCGGTTTTGGGACATGAATCCCCAGAAATACTTTTTTTTTTGTTTGCAGCATATTCTCAAGCGCATATTGGCTTGGGACAGTTGAAGAAGTTCTGACACACTTAAGTACCTTAAGAGGAAGAATAGGGCGAAACAAGGTTAAGGTACTAAATGAGAAATAGGAAATAAAAAATAAAGTCTTATTTCCTGCCGTGTCGGCTCCCTGCACCACAACCTACAACGTGCGGGGAAAGTTTTCTTGAGGATAATGCCTTATCCTTCCAGTCAATTGCAATGTGTGAATAGTCAAGGGTGACGGTCACCTGTCCCAAGTGGTCCGATCCTGGCAAAAGACGCCAATGTATATCACATGTTTCACGAACGATTCACGAAAAAAAAAAGAAATTCATGAACGACAGACTTCTTGACTTGCCCAACCACTTCAAACTTTCGCTAAAATTACAAGCTATATTTTTTGTTGTATGTTCTCTCTTAATTCAACTTTTCGACCTTCTTCTTGGATCTCCTTCTTGGATCTAAGGTTACCGGCACGTTTATCTATCGCGGCGTGGTTTCAATGGTCGCCGTAACATAGCTTTAAAGGAAAAAGTCACGGTCAGCCCGTTCGTCTTGAACAGCAAATATACACCTCAATTGACAATTTTGTTCACTTCGTTCCCTGCTTAGAATTTGATTTACTCGCTTAGTATAACGCAACTAGCAATAAGTAAACATGACGACATAGTCAGTTCAGGTGTAAATGAAGTTTGAAGAGACGATACGGTCTCTTACGTTCTTCTGGTCTCGGAGGCGAAAATAACAGGCATTAAACCACGTCGTGAAGTGTCCAGATATGGCTATCGTTGCATAAATGCAAGAAAAGATAGGCAAGGCTTATATTGCATAGAAGTTGGTCCAACTGACACATTTCAGGTCACGAGCCAAATCCCGCCATCTGTGGAGACAGTGACTCTTTGTTGAAGCACCACGAGGCTGTTGAAGTCGCTCACGTTGACATCCAATTTCCGGTCAGTCCGGTCCCACTACCCGCATTCTTAGCAAAGGGAACTGCCGTTGTGAAATGCGCCGCGTAGGGAAGAGGAGCAGGATATTGTTGGGAAGAAAACGTTGTTTTTCTTCGAAAAGGAACTTCCTACCAGACGAAAAGTTTCTCCTATTCTGCAGGTCAAACCTGCTGCTATAAAGGATTGCTATTGTTATTTTTCTAGAAATTTGGCCGTTACAGCGTCGAGCTTGGCTTAGGTGTTGTCTTACATAATGATTGTTCAAGTGAAGTTCTTGCTAGGGCAATGAATGAGTGGAGCAGGTGACAAAATTATTGTGCCCTGTCCGCACCGTACAGCAAGACATAGCCCACTTAAGCTGCGCTTGCAGGCTATTTACATTTCAAAGAACAACCGTACTGCCCACACTGAATATTCATCAAAGGGCCAGGACAAGTACTTCGTCCATGGACAGACGCCGCCTGTGCATTTCTCGCAACTAAGGCTTTTTTAGGCTTTCTTAGAGACAATGGTCTGAATGACATACTTTAGTTTTACTGTTATGTGTCTTGTGCGTGTTCTATCTGTGGCGTGCACTGCGCATATCATTTCATATTCATCATACCCATCTGGAATTGCATGCTAAGTAAACCTCTCCAGGGTTCATTAAAGAGCTATCTCTCTATCTAAAAGCGCCAGCGGAGTGGTGTTCCGGGAATCCATTAAGCGACTCGGTAAAACTACCTTTTGAAGTATAATAATGTACTTGCCTCGCGACTATTCTTGTTTTCTCTGCATACATGGCATACAGTGTTGTCCACTGTTAAAAGGAACACTCTATGCGGCTCTCACTTCACTGGCACTCTAGCTGCAAATGCCGGCTTAAAGCTGAAAGCAATAATAAATAAAGAATTAAAATGAGCTTGGAGTGCTTTAAAGGTAAAGTATTTACCGACATACTACGAAAAGGTTTACAGGATAACTGCCTGTTGAAAGTCGATTGGACAGAGCTCTTTGGGGCACACGTCGCAGTCTGCGCGAGGCGCCTCAGCAAAGACCTGGCAGAAGTATTAGTTATGGTCAAGCTTAGATGGTCTTCACGCACGAATGTCTGGGCACTCAGCTATACCATTGAGAACGCGTACCGAAATTCGGCATCGTCTACCCATCAGCGACGGGAAACCCAGCGCTCCGTCGTATAAAGAAAGGAGCCCGTCACACTCCATGTACCGAAACAACGCTTGGTCGTGCACCGAGAGCAACCGAGGAGGAAAAAAACGAGCGCCCAGAATCAATGTTGCTCACAAAAATGAAATAAAAGGACAACAAAGGAACTATACGAGGAAACGCGTCGTCGAGCCACAGAGAGTTTCCATCGCGTCTAGAATCATGAGGATAGGAGCGAGCACCTCTACATAGCTCGTTTCCTTGTTTTCCTGCCGGTCACACCGGAGCGACTTGCTGCTCGGGTCGCACTCAGCGCCGCCTCGACTCCCGGCTGGCTTTAACCTGTCTATGCCGTATCCATCGGTGTTTGTTATACGAGAGCTTCTCAACTCCGTTATGTTGCTATAGGACCACCAGTATGTATATACGCTCACGTGCCCTCGTAACGCGTATATTACGCAAACGTTTGAAGAATTAAGACAGAGGTTCAGAGGACTTGATGTGATTTACAGTGGTCGGGTACTGAGTGCCTCGGGCTGGAGTCTACATTTTGACAAAAAACACTTGACTTCGTCAGGTCAATAACCCCCGAGCAGCAGCTTTAAGCATAATGCAAGACAATGACTGCGTTTCCTGTCTGCCGGGTGACAATTAAGTCCGGTTCCTTTATCTTCATCCAGTCAGTTGATCCTGTGTGTTATACGTATTTCCAGCTGTGGCTGATTAAGCTGCTGTTAAAAATAACAAACCTGAGCAATTTTTCATGTCCCGAGCTAATTTAGTGCGACAGTAGCAGGTTCTCACGTCATACACCGGCATCCTAACAAAATGAAAAAAAAAAAGGACTAGCTTCTTTTGTGATGAGCACAACATCGTCTTCGTCCTGCTCTAGCGTAACCTGCTGTGTTCTCGAAAATACTGTACATAGACAGACATTGTCACTCTGAGAGTTTACCCGTGACGCACGAAGCGCTGAACCAATCGTCAAACTCTACAGCTGCGCTATTGCGCAGTGGTTAGCGCGTCTCGCTCACAACTGCAGATTGCCGAAGAGGAATGTATTCGAGTGGCATTGGTGAACAACGCTGAATGTGTATTTAGAGGTGCCTCGGGATACATGTTATTTATACGTAGTCAAGTATATGCTATATCTTAAGAAGTCAAACCTTGTAGATCCGTCATCACAGAACAAGTTATGCTTCCTATGCAGCACCCAAATGCCTGCCTTGCTGTTGAGATGCGTGCACTTCGCCTGACAGTAAAGGTCCAGAAATACTGCTGTCCTGTTACCAATAGTAGGAAGATCCACTGCGCCAAGTTTTGACTGCCATTGTGCGCTCTTGCATGGCGTATTGCTTCTTTTTGTCAAACTGACCTGTCCCCTCCTATTCTAGAAGGTATACGAGTGCTGAGGCTGTCACGTGTTCTAAAAAAAAGAAGTAGCGACGCAGTATCAAGTTCAGAGCAAGTTAAAGACATCAATAAATGATGAATAGATATATAATCAATTTAATTTAACAACTCAAAGCTACACAGAGGCTCTGAAAGGCGCCGCAGCGGAAAGCTCTAGATCAATTTTGACCATTAGGATTATTAACGTGTGCCCAAAGCTCCCGAGACATCCAGTCGAGGACTCGAACCCATGACAAATCAGCAACAGAATGCTACAGTCGTTGAATCAGGTTGGCGGGTAATCAGAAAATGCTGAGACTTCACCAATTCAGTTTCAGTTCAGTTTAGTTTATATGGTTCAGTCAAGTGCGGTTCAGTTCAATTTCGCTTCAATTCAGAGCTGTCTACGGGAACAGTGTCCTGTTCATTATTTGCATTGTTTGACTGACATGTTGTATTACGCCTAGAAAAAAAAATTACTATTGTGATTAGATGTCAAAGACCACTACACCACGGTTTTGTTAGTTGCAAGACATCGCGATCCAGAGCCATGATATCGCCAATGAATATCCGCGGGATAGAGTTGTACATGCAAACAATGACGCTACATGGCTGATTATAAATGAAAATCCTGGCAAAGAGCAGCGGTTTTAATCATCGGCATAGTAAGAAGTAGCTATAAGAGTGGGCTGACAGTCATGTGGCTTAGTCGACTGCATTCACTTAAATGAATCTAACGAACAAAAGCATGATTTCTCGTCACATTTCTAGGCGCGGACGCTCTACATTCGTGTCACACCATTTAGCCAATCGAAGTTCAGAAACGCAATCTCACCAAACATCAACTTACCGTTTGCTTGCCGATCTTGTCGCCATTCTCAGGCTTCTCAATCGGCCCAGCCACAGCCGAGCCGAGCCAGGCGAACGTGACTAGAAGGACCACGTGGGACACTTGCTCCCGCATGACTCGAAGTGCACCGAGATCTGACCGACTTCTGGAGCGCTCCTTGAGAAGCAGATGACGAGACGTCTGGCACTATTGACAGCGAATAGAGCAGACGATGCTATTGTTTCGTGCACGTCTGCTGCTGCTTCTGCTGCGAGGGTGCCGAGCAGACGAACTTATGGACAGCGCCGAACCAGGAGCTACAACGGGTCGACCGGCTGGTCCAGTCTCCTCTCGCGAATGCACGGCCACTGATCACGGGCAGCGGGATTTGGCCGACTCGGCGAGTTCGGGCGAACCCAAACAAGAAAGAAAACATGGCAGAGGAACCATTTCCTCCTCTTTCTCAGTCCGTTGCTGCTTGAAACGGCTCGCCGCTGCCGCCGTTTGCCCTCCGTAAATGGAAAGGGCGCACAGCTTCCTCCTTCCAAAAGGTGTGCTCAGCTCCGCGCGCGCACGTCCTGCAAGAAGGGCGAGCGCAGCCGAATATTCGGTTTCACCCCCGCCATGCTCCCTTCCCTCTTTCAAACAGTCCGTTCGTATGCGCAACTCGCGCTGACTTGTTGAGCACGTGAATCAACAGACTCGGCCGCCCTCACGTGCCGCAGAGGGAATTCGCAAAGGAAGGTGAACGATCTCAACGGCGCTCTCGAAGTCGAAACAAAGACGGCCCAGAAAGCTGTCGAACTGGTGTTGCGTTAAGTGGAGCCCCAACCGAGAGGGCTTGCCCATCGAACATTTCCCTGTGAGAAGCCAGACGCACGTACAAACACACACACGTACGCACGAGTGCTACAAAGGGTTTAGCGGAACAACGCATCCAAGGTGTTGTGAAGCTGCCAATGCCCTCTCTTCAATGCTTAGCGCTGACTTTTCTTCTCTCAACCGATCGTAATTAGACTTTGCTGGCCCTAGAAGAGAGAGAGAGAAAAGAGAGAGCTCTTTTGAAAACCACCTTCTGGATCCTTTTTGCATTTGTGTGGTTTCTTGAAAGGTTTGGCCGAGCTTGGTGCAGTGGCTTCTGGTCAGTCGACTGTGGTGGCCAGAGGGTGTGACCTTTTTAGTCTGCTTGACTTTGTTTCGTGCTTATGTTCTTTTAACGTCGTTTCTTTTTTCGCAGCAGCCAAGTCTTGCTGCGCTTGTCTTGAAGGAAGCGCACGGGGGTGTGAAAATGACCGGTGGACGGCCATTTTTAGGAGCTTGAGCGAACTATGCGTGTCCCCCCAGCGTCACTGTCAATGGTCCAGTGAATTTCGGGTGCAGTCGTTGTTCCTTCTTTGTTCCGTGGTCTAGTGACGAGGCAGCCGGTGATTTGCATGCGGTACGAGTGGCAGCAATCGTTCACTTCTGGTTTATTTTTTCCTGTCCGCAACTTTATTTTTCGGTGCTTCCTTCTGTGTCGACGTGTGCGTTCATTTGCACCTGCCCCTTAGCTGCAGGTATAACTTTGCGTGGGCGTTCGTTTCACCTAACTATATTATATGCAGAGAGAATGCTAATAATGGCTCACTTGCACCTCTTTAGAGAAGTAGCCTTATTTAACTTATGTTAATTTCTTGCAAGCAGGCTCACAAAAAAGGATAAAAGGAAAGCTTGTTACCTTACGGGGTGTGAGAGGTTTTAGCTCGTGTGAATACAACGAAGGGAATGATATAAGATAAAAAAAAACTGGACTAACCGTACACATCTACGATATTTTGACGTTAAAATAGTTATATTTTTACCCCGTCTTCTTACGTTCAGGAAATCGCAAAATAGAGAATAGATGGCATCTGATCCTACCGTTTTGCGTCAAATGGTTGCTGCAGCTTTGTAAATTTACAGGTTTACTGACTTCGTGAAAAGACCTACAAGCTTTCTATCGCTACCCTTCTCTGTCTGGCCTAGACCCAGGTGTTCCACTGATACGTCATTCATTCATAACTTCACTTTTACCCACCGTGGGGGCGTAGCGGCTTCGGCTTTCCACTTCTAAGTCCGAGGACGCGGGATAGAATCCCGGCTACGGTGGCGTCATTTCGATAGGGGCGAAATGCAGACACGCCCATGTACCATGCATTGGATGCACGTTAAAGAACCCCAGGTGGTCAAAATCAGTCCGGAGTACCCCACTGCGGCGTGCCTCGTAATCATATCCTAGTTTTGGCACATACAACACCACAATTTAATTAATTTGATATAACTTTTTCGAAGTTTCCAGGAACGCCTGTATGCCTTGGTGATGGTGCAGCTGTAAACTTAAGAAGGAAAATAAAAAATGAAACGTGAGCAAATTGTGGTATCAGGTCGCGTAAAAAGAGAAAGAAAAATTTGAATTCAAACAAAAACAGAAATCATTCAAACAGCACACGTGAGAGTTAAAAATATCAAGATCATCACGCAAGGCATTTTGTTTGGTTAAAACACGTGTTATAGCATTATAGGGTAGTAGTTATCTTTACATAGAAAACACAGAGAACGCTACAACCGATCATAACCGCGGACGGAAGTGATTGCGTACTAATTTGTACGAAAACAGCTAATCATGATATCTTCGCCCCATTTGTAGGGGCTAAAGAGAAAGCTTTAGATCGGAGGCTCCTATCTTAATACACGGGAAAGCATAAACCATTTTTAACTGTAACCACCGCACCAAATTTGATGACATGTGTTGTACTTAAAAGAATAAGCTAGTGGCGGTTGGTAGCAGATTCCTGACTCAGGCCTTCGATTCTTTTATTAGAATTGTCAAAAATTGAAAATTTTCTGAAAGCGAAGCTATTAGGTTTACAACATTGTAGCTCAGCCATGAAAAGAATGATACCACAATTCTGTAAATTGCATCTGATAGCACATCTAAAGCGGACAAAATTTATGCAATATACATGGCGCCTAAGTACACCTCTATTATGTCAGTCGGGCTTTTGCAATGCCCTTGCAAGCATTGTAACAAATTCAGGTAAGATGTAAATTAATATATTAGATTTGCCCCCTTCGGATGTTCTAACAGGTGCAGCTTACAGAACTGCGCTATCTGTTTTCTGGTACAGAGTTCAGGATTTGGAAACTTCTTGCTTCTATTATTCTGAAACTTACCGATTTTCGGCAATTAAAAAAACAAAAAAAAACATTCAGCCCTTAAATACCAATTCCGCTTCCAACCATCAGTATATAGAATTGAGCTTTCTCTCTCAAGTGCAACAATTTTGAATAGAATCGGCCCATGGATTACATAAAAAAAAGCATTTCTGCGTTTTATATGTACTTGAATATGTGGCATCGGAGTTGGACCCGAGCTAAAGCTTCCTCTTAATGCTAAACATGCGCGATACACACTGATAGTCATAGTAAACACGCCTCCCGAGAAAACGAACATACAACATTCGAACGACACGTCGCCGAACACATTCAACTTTTGCAATGTTGGTCACATTAATAGTTCTATGCAACAGAACTAAACTTTAACTTAGAATGGACGAGATAAAAATATAAGAGAACAACGGAAATTGACAATCGTACTTTTGTTGTAATTCTTGAAATGAGGCCTAATTTTCTGTACGAAGCATTAACAAAAGTTGTAATATGTTCTCGAAAAGTGAGTCGGGAGTCAAAAAATATTCCTAAGTAGCGCGCACAACTCGCTGTTTTCAAAGGAACGTTTTCAAGTCTGCATGCATATTATATAGTGGTAATTTTTCGAGTGTAGTATTTGCCATTCATGTGCATTTTAATTTAATTAAAAAACATCTATTGTGAAATTTGTGTAGTGTCTTTGCGTATATTAAGTGGGTGCTCAGCATTTATACGTAAATGAGTGCACTAGGATAAAATTTGCATGCTGCCTGGAGAAGTTACCACGTCTGACTCGGGAAGTGTTTTTTTTTTATTCAGTTCGAACAATTTCAGTTTTACGAGGTGTCCAAACACTTTTGTTAGTTACTATCCACTTATTGAGCAGACGGACGGCCCTATGCCAGCTTATTAGAAAGATACCCAGAAAAGTCTTATAACAGCACAGGCTTCCACTTGTTGCATTATCTATGGTACGTTTTTGTCTGTTGATGTTGTATGTACCTTTCATCACTCAACATAGGGAGCAGTGCAGACCACTCGCCGTAGCTCTAACTGTGAGTGTGAGAAATGAATTAACAACAGCCTTGAAACTGGTTAAAAGAGAGGAAAGTATACCTCCTTGGCGACTGAGACACGTTGATCATATAGAACGCACCAAGATGTCTGTACGACCCCTCGTCTGCCTATACAACGCGCCTAGAAAAATAGGCTAAGGGGGTCGAAAAATGTATACAGAAGGAATTTGCCGCCATTGCAGAAGCCATGGTGCTTACGTTCTTGCTGCTCTGTCTGTGTGTGTGTGTGTGTGTGTGTGTGTGTACTACAGTGGAAACGAGACGAAGAAGGATGTGGCGAGGGAAATAGGGGGGTGGGGGTGGGTCGTACGGCGTTTCTTGTTTCCTCGGGAATCTGTTCCGCCTAAAGAGATTTTCTGGACGCTGCTTAGTTCCGCTTTCCGCTCTGCTATGGACGGAGAGGAACTCACAGTAGCCCACAAGGCGGGAGTGACAGGGCTCTTGCGGAGCGGCTGCTCCTTTTAAACGACGCGGCTATACGCGGGGCCAACCCCCTTACCCCACAACCCACCGTTATCTTGTTAAGCCTCGCACGCATCGCCCATTCTATGCTGGCGGGCGACGCAGAAAGCCAAGTAAGGAGGAATGAAACAAACTTGGAACTGAGTTGGAACGTTCCAGAGCCCGACCGAATCACACAAGCGTTAGAATGTGCACAATACCCGAACGAAGCGCTTGCTTTTGTCTTCTGAGTTACTCGAAGGGCTCTCTTTAGTTTCTTTGTCACTCGTCGGCTAGCAGCGGCTACTGCGTTTATTAGACTAGATCGCAGGTATTTCAGAATCCAACAGCTCCCGTGGCGGTTGCTCGGGCGCGACGGTGTGAAAAGGGGAATGGGCGATCATCGCGATTAACAGAGCGTGACGTCAAGAGAAGGCTTTCTCTCCTCAACTGGCTTCGATGCTGAAAGCCGGAGTGTCCTTACCTTATTTATACGGCTTCCGGTGGTTCGCGAGGGTCGTTAAGATACGGAGGGTTGCGGGAGTCTGTTGTCTTCGACGCTCTGGGAGCTGTGTACGCGAAAGCGTAGCTTGCCTTCACTCCGCTGAGTGGCTTTTTGGAGAAAAGAAAATCAATGCAACACCGTGGAATGACATCTCTGATTGTAGCTCGGCTACGTCATCGCGCTCACATTGCAAGATTATGAGTTGCGCGTCCCTGTGCCAATGTGTTGCCGACTGACTGCACACCCGAATGATATTCAAATGAGGTAGTTGATTCATGGCTAAGGCGAGCATTAACTGCTGAACTGACGGTTTAATTGTTAGTTAGGAGTTGATAGGAGTCGATAGTTCAGCGACGTCGTTGTCTGCCTCTCATTGTCCCGTGTTTCAGTTGATAGAACTCGCCTTAACTGCAGACGCTCGTTATAGCATGCACTTCGCATTCTGTCTGCATCATCGTATCATGCAGTGCGAAAAAACTGAAAATTGATATATATGTCAAGGCCAATGGTTTGGGAAACCGTTGAGGCTAATCTGATTAATAGACCTTAAAGGGGCACTGACGCAATCTTTTGTACTCTTCGTTAATGTATATTTATTATATTAAACTTTTTTTGCAGTAAATGAAGGCCCTCAACCTCTAAACTCAAGGAAAGACAATCAGAATCCTCAGAAAGCCCTGGATAATTTATTATAATTGCTTTTCTACAGTCAGTCTCGGTTTCGTTGCTGAGGACATTAATGTGTCGTGACCACCTTCAGGGCGCCATGAAGCAGTAGAAACGAAACCGAAACTGGCTGTACAAAGGCGAACATTTTCAATTACTAACGGCGCTCTGAGGCTCGTGAGTTTTTTTTCGAAGATGTTGAGGTCCCCAACCTTCACTTAGCACAAAAAATGAGGAGTTGAAAGTATAGCGTCAATACGACTTTAGGAAAAAAAAAAAGTAACTGCCATTCGAAAAAAAAAAAAACGCATTTAGTCTCTTGCCACGATTACATGTTTGAATTTTCTTTTAGGTTGTCACGGCCGGATTACTGGTAATATTATAGTGGGAACATGCTCAAGATAAGCATGTTCTGCCTAAGCTTTTTGACAGCAGAAATGTGACCATGGAGCAAGTTCTTGATTAAAAATGCTAATCAGTGAGCATACGATAGGCGCGAAAATCGAATGTCTCCTGTTGTGCCCGCACACCTCCGATACAGTTGCCACGCTTGATCCAAACTTTCGTCGAGAAAGTTTATCTGTTTGCTTCCTCGGCAGAATAAACGGACAGACACCATAAGACGAACCCTTCTGTACTAAGAGGCGGTGACATAAAGTTCTTATATAGCCAGTGAAGTATGGTGATCGCTAATATATAGTAAATTGTTGTGTGCGAAATAAACAGAAAAAGTACTGCAATTTTAGTGACATACTTTTCTCCGTTTTCTGCTTCTAGCTTTCACTAATACTTTTCTGTTGATGGCTTTTTCGTCAGTTTAGGTAAGAATTTTTTATTTTTTACATAGTTCACTTCTCTCATGATTGCCGCTTCATGGAGTATGAAGGAGTCAAATGTTGCGATGCGGTTGTTTTTTATTTATTTATTTTTATTTATTGATACTGTCAGCCCAACTTCTGGCTTTTACAGGAGTGGTAGGTGACAATACAAGCAACAATATGTTTACAGGATTTAGAAATTAAAGTACATTTTGGGGAATACACAGATAGTAATACCATGGCAAATACAGCATGTAATACAATACCCAGGTCATTACAGTATTAACATTTGGCCGAGTTATGGTATGCGTACACATGTGCTTTGACATTTTCAAGAAAATCGCGTATAGATGACGTCTTCACTATTGAGTCTGATAATAGATGCCATTGTTTTATTGCTCTCGGAAAAAAAGCTGCATTTGAAACAATCATTGTGAGTAGTAGGAGAAGGGATATACATGCTGTAGCGATGACGAAATTAGTTACTAGAAAATAGTTGTCTTTATCAATTTTAGCATGGTCATAAATAATAAGAAAAAGAAACTTCAAACAGTCATGCTCAGTTCTAGACTCTGGAGAGGGAAGTTCAGCAAGTTCACATAACTGGGTCGGAGAGTGGGAACGACGATATTTGTTAAAAATAAATCGTGCAGCAAGCCACTGAATTTTATCCAGCTTCGACTGATTAGATGAAGTGTATGGGTCCCACACAATTTTTGCGTACTCCATAACCGGTCGAATCAAAGTTTTGTATGCCAGCCATTTTACTTCAGGGGTAGCATTATACACATTTCTTCTAAGCGACCACGAGGCTTTCTGGGCTTTAGTAGATACGTAATCAACTTGTTCATTCCAACGCAAATTCTAGGTAAGCTTTGAACCCAAGTAGTTAAATGTTGATGCTCTTTTTAACGCGACACTTTCAATGGAATAAGTGTAATCAATAATACTTCGTTTTCTAGTGATAGACATGTAAACCGCTTTTTTTTTCCAGAATTCAAGACAATTTGCCAGCTGTCACACAAATTTTTTACTTGTAATTGTCACAGATCAAACAAGCGTAGATACCCAGGCTACATAGAAGCTAATTATGAGAAGCGACAGAACAATTTACATTACCTACGGGACATATACCGGCACATATAACCATGCTCCGAGTATCCTAACTGGCTCTGCGAGCAGCTGTATCTTTCATAGAAAATGAGACTAATTGGTTCGCGGATATGATATCTGTCTCCCTATGCACTTACGTGGGTGGTGAAGCTGCAGATAAATCTTAATTGAGGCTCGTAAAGGGACGAAGTAAACACATTATGTCCTCACTATTCAAGACACATTTTTCACTTTGCCCTATGGGGACCAACACTGCTAAAATCAAAACTCCGTCTTTCAGCGTAGACATACAATCATTTTTAAATCGAACAATTTCCGTAGTTTGCGTTCAGAAACATTTTTTTTTGTGGTAGAAATGAAAATATCCTTTTTATTTGTTTCTTCACTTATTTTCCAGGGCTTTAGTTGCCAACAGGGAATCAAACCTATCCACATCTGTGCGGCAGCCCACATCCCCATAGTGACACGTGCATGCTATGGCGGTTTCTTATTTTAACGCGACAGCGTTTAGGGCCCCTTGTCGCAGAAAGTGCCGGTGTCGGCGTCGGCGCTTTATCCGGCGTCGGCGTTGTCCCGTGAGCGAAAATTGCCTTATATATTCTATATGACACTAAAGTTGTTCTATCAGTAAAGTTGCTCATACCTTGTTTTACATTCTTTACAAAGTTATTCCCGGGAATTTTGAAAATGACAGCCCACAAACAAATGTAATGAAACAAAACACCGACAGTGCATGCCTTTTATGATAAATCTTCTTAAACGGAAATATTAAAAGTGCAAAACAATAACAGAAGATCGGCCCACGCAAGAGGCCGCGTTTCTACCGGAAAGCTCGCCTTCGTGCGATGATAGCGTTCGCTGCCAGCGTTTCCCGGTAACCATTACGGTTACGTAAACTGCAGTTGCCGGGAAGCGTGAGAAGCAGTCAGGGATCTCTGAATGCTATGACGTTCCACTCTTAAAGGCAAAGCTTAAGCGTCCTCCAAATTTCTTAACAGGTGAGTTATACAAGCATAGAATGTTGTACTGAGGAAAGAGACCAAGAAATGTGAACGTGTTGCAAAATTTGACCTAAGAAAAAGACCGTAGTAAGCGCAAACACTTCTTTCAAAGTTGTTAGAACAAAAAAAAAAAAAAAAAACACAGCTCTTTGCATAGCAATGTGCGTTGTTGGAGGAGTCGGTACGTATTTACAGGGTCGGAACAAGCGGAAAATTTGGCATGGACGAGAGAGGACAGGTGCTTATTTACTGCTGTTGTTTATCGAATCCATCACGTCAAAAAGAAACCTTCCTCCTTGTTTTCAGACGTGCGCACACCGATGGGAAGCATCTGCCAAATATTGCATTCAAAAAAGCTTATATATCATTTCAAATTCCGTTTTCCGAAGCATATACAGTGGTGTAACTGATGCACGTATCACCATTCCGGTGTACAAAGTATGCCTCTAGCAGCTCGCGTGCGACGATATCATTGGTCTTACCGAGCGCCCTAATAGACCCGAGCACAAGCATTCGAAGGCACTGAGAAAGCACTATTTCTTGCGCGCTTTGTTTTTTCCGGCCGCTTGATGGAATCATTTCACTTGACTGCATACGTCTTCACGGAAGCAAAAGCAAACATTTGCGCCGCGACGAAGGTTCGAACTGATGCTCCGCAGTGAAGTTAAACTTAGGAGAGGAAAGTTTCACGACGCTGGCGGCGGGGAAAAGCAGGCGGGTCCGCCGTTCCAGATTTGTTTCGTCTGGAAGAGTGACGATCCTATATTAAGCAGAACAGCAGAAAAGGAAAAAGGAAGGAAAGAAACGGTCAATTACAGCCCCCGATGGAAACATTAGTCCTGTTAGTATTTTCGTTGACATGGGAGGCAAATGTCCGGCTCGGTGACCAGCGGCAAACTAACGACTTACTCGTAATCATCTGGGTTATCTTCACTGCGAGATTCTTGAACAGGTTGTCTAACCTGACCGCGGCGGAGAGAGTGCGTCATTTGCACGCTGCGTTTACTACATCCCGGAAGGGTTGCGCTTCTGAGACCGTCGTGGCGAGACGTGGTAAGCTGACTTCTTTATTTTTGTCGTCAAATGGTGAGTTGACACCACATGATTGAATCCGCGACCGTTTAGAGACTTGGTGTGCATCTTCACGCGCGTCTCTTGCAGGCATCGGCTACCTGTTGCGGGACGGCCTCGGAATGTCTACATGTACCAAACAGGTAACTACAATATAATGGCGCACAACCGTGAAGAGTACTTTCAAGTATTTCATGAACTAAGCCATGAACAATAATAACAAGCTGCGGAATTGTTTTAAAACCAAGGTACTTGATCTTATAGTTTCCTATGCTCCATTTAAGGTAACTTCAAGCACACCCAAGAAAAACAAACTGTGGTATAGTGGGGAAATTAAAGCATTACTAAATTAGGAACGTCGCCCTTTTCTCAGGTATAGCGGTGACGGGAAGGAGAGAACATTCTGCACTCTAGACACACGAAGGGCAGAATTTAGGCTTAACATCAAAGAAGCGAAACACACGTATTTTCATCACTCGGAATTAAGCTTAAGCAAGATCTTCAAGAAATGTGGAAGTCGGTTGAATGTAATGACCACGAAGAAGGTATAATCCTGCTAATACTACGTCACCAAAGAAATATTACCGATGACAAGAGAGAAAGCTATAGTCATTTAAATGATTATTTTAGGTCAGTCTTTTCCGCCCCTTTCACTGATGGGCATGTTTCGCCAGCTCAGACTTATATCGAGGTAATGCCTGATACCTCTGTGTTGTCCTATGAAGGGGTGCGTAAACGTTTGGATGAGCTGGAGCCAAACTCGGCATTTGCACCCGACCTCATCCCGTGTTTTGTTTTGAAAACTCGTGCCTCCGTTATTGCTAGATATCTTGTTTTGTTTAGAGGGTTCCTTAGTTAACGTGAGCGTCCTTGAAACTAGAAGATTGCAAATATATTTCTGGTTCGTAAAGTAGGCCCCGTAAATTTGCGCGAAATTACAGACCTATGGTGTGTGCTGCAAGACATTGGAACGTGTATTATATCAACCATATTTCACCACTTAGAGACAAACAAGCTTTTTTATAACTGTGCTTAACATGGTTTCCGGGTGGGATTTCTCTTTCACACAGCTGCTTCAATTTTCCCGTGCCATTTTTTTCCTTCCTTTGATTCTGGAAAACAAATCGAGTGCATTCTCTTAGATTTTCAAATTGCATTCAACACTGTTCCGCGCTCACGGTTACTCCTTAAGATGTCTTACCTTGGCATTCTATGCTCCGTGCTTGGCTGTGTGCATATTTATTTAACAGGTTGCTCACAAAAGGTGGTCATAAACGGCTCGAAATCATACTTTGTGGCTGTCACTTCGGGATAACCACAAGGGTCCGTTTTCAGACAGCTTTTATACCTAATATACACCAGTGACATAAGTATAAACATAACATATCAAATTAGGTTATGCGCAGATGATTGGGTCCCTACAGAGACGTAGAAAATGATGATGATGCTTCTTCGTTGCAGGCTGACTGACCGAATTCTGGATTGTCAATACCGCAAAATGCAATCATGTTCACTACAGCGAAAAGCTAGTTAACCTTATTTTTTGACACTACAATCTAGAAAACTGTCTAATCGAAAAAGTAGATCATGTAAAATACTTGGGTGTTTTTTGTTTTTCATCATAATTTTACTAAAGTTACACTTGTCGTTAAACAAATTCAACATTTTTCTGACATGCGTTCGATATTCGAATATACTTCTTTGGTCGGTGACCCGAACAGTAAAGTCTTTATTAATAAATTGCAGGCCACACATTATCGATCCGTATGCTTTGTGACTAATTCTTTGGTGTGATATCAGTGTTAGAAATGTAAGGGCTCTGTGCCATGGGACACTCGGAAACTTCCAGCACGAAGATCAGACAAATCCACGTGCTTTTGTGACTTCGTGTAGGCAGTTAGCGTCGGATTAGCCTGTGGCGCCACGTCGCCCACGGAATGCGGCTTCAACGTGCATTAGGAGTGCATCGCCTACTGTTTCGCTTGCGATGACAACCGCTGCGCTAAAAGGCGCAGCAGTGACGTCGCCGGGCGACGTCGTTGCCGAGAAGGGGCCAGTCTCCCGAGAAGGAGACAGGTCTCCTCCTCACTGGTGCAGCTGCAGCCAATCCACGGCAGCCGAAATGTACAGTCCACTAGGTGGACTCTTACAGAATACCCCCCTTGGAGCACTGCGTAGATGTGCCAGTAGGTGTGTGCCTTTCTTCAATAAACCTCTTTGATGCCAACGTGGGCAACTAGGTACGTGGTAATAGGATTATGCCGCTCTCCAATGACAAAAAATGATCCTTTAAATTTCTCTAATGCTGGGCGGAACTGAATCCGGGCCACGCGGGGTCCTTACGGTGGCGGCGCTTGATGGTCCAGCCTGTGCAGTAGCAAGCCTGACAGAGGATCTCAGCTTTATACACGTTTCGCCGTTGGCAATACGATCTGTCGCTACATTGCTTCAATGCTAATCGCATTAACTTCGACATTAACAATAAGATGGGTTTGGCCGGAATCTTCTTTTTTTTTGAACATATTAATGCTTCGGAAGTATACACAATGTCTATATAGGGCCTCTAGTAACTACGGCTTACAGGTGCAACTGCAAAGCAAATACTTGAGCTTTTGAATGGTTCACTTGCAGTGATTGAATAGGTATCCGAAAAACGGTACACTTGCACATCTTAAGCGTCATGTTTATGCTTTTCTGTGACGCTTATGTCACCTCTACGCATGCAGCGTTCTTGTTGTGACAATTGTGCATTCTCTTTTCTTGAAAACATGCACTGGTGCGCGGCATTCTTGGCATGAGCTCACCTTGATTTTCTTAGAAATGAACTGCAATTGTTTGTTCTTATATTGTTTGTTGGAGGGCAGGGCTTAATCAGGTGTCGATATCAGCTTCAACCGCTGTGTCTGTGGTCTGTCTTTCTTTTACCGAATGAACCCAACACAGCTAAACTTCGTAGTCTTGGCGCCAAATTAATCACACGTGCACTCTCGGGAGCAAGAAATAAAGAATAATCGAGCAAGCAGCGAGCAATGGCGTCTTTTGAAGTAGATATAAACGTGAGATCCCTCTTGTATATTACTCGATGAATGCACAGCTTAAGAGATCGAGAACGATTAGCGGGAACATCACGTAAGCATTTTATCTTCAATAATACACACTTGCACGTTTGAGAAATTTTATTAGCCCGTTTCCCGCGCCGACTGAGAAAAGTACTTCCTTCGACAACTGCTTACAATGTCAAGTTGGCGCTGGCGCCGCCCGCACTCCACATGGTCGTGCCCGACTGATAGAGGACCACAGTGTAAGCGATGATAGCGCTTGTTATCTGCAATGATAAATATGTTTGTTAACCAGTGAACGACGGTAGATTGTATAGGTGCTAATAGATACGGTGGAGTTGAAAATACAGAAAAGTAAGTACGAAATGATAACACGAATGTTGTACCTTGTGAATGATAGTGCCAGCTCTTTATAGCGTGTTTGTGCTTTTTATGTGTGTATTATTTGGTAGCATTTGTCGTCTGCATTCACCTGGAGCACCGGCCGTGGTTACTTAGTGGCTATGGCGTTGGCTGCTAAGCACGAGCGTATACGGGATAAAATTCCGGCCTCGGCGGGTGCATCTCCATAGGGGCGAAACACATAAACTCCCGTTTACCGAACATTGGGAGCACGTTAAAGAGCCCGAGGGGGTGAATGGTAATCTGGGTCCCCCTACTATGGTATGCCACGTAATTATATCGTGGTTTTGGCATGTAAAATCCCAGAATTTCCTTAAAAAATTTTAACCTGCAGTAGATGCTACGCGTGCCGCCGGCAGACCTCTCAAGCTTTAATTATAAAGCCTTTATCACGAGCTAATTTCGAAAATCACGCACCTGCGGGATCATTTCGCAAATAACTTTGTGGGATAATTAACGCATTCATACAGAGGTGCGTTGTTTATCCTTACCTAGACCGGTGCTGGATGGTCCACACTAAAAAGGGGGTACGTCATTAATAGATAATAAGCGAGGAGATTCTGGGAAAGCGAGGGTCACACCAGATGGTTGTTAGTAACAAGCATACGAAGACAACAGATAACGTGGCCAAGGAAAGCATGTGGGAAATAAAGTGTGTATTTAGTTGAAAAATATATAGAACTGACAAGGCACGTCTTCGACTTAAAATAAAACGAATATGGCTGATATCAGAATTTACAGCCACATCTACTAATACTACAAAGCCAAACTTCTTTGATAAGCTGAGCCTTCTGAGAATATATAGAGGAGGCTATGGCTGAGTTTTATGCTTCAAATTTCCGATTAAAGTGCGGGAAACTTAGGGCTAAGGCAATAGTGGCATTCTTGATATGCGGGAACCTATCCAGTTGAGAATAATTTGAAAAATGAATTACTATTTCAAAATAAATAATTTTGACTCATATACCACTTCATTGTTTTTTGTTGTACAAGTGTTCTGTACGTGGTGACAAATAAATATGAACAAGTTGTTCTATAGGGTGTCTTGATGTGTAATGGTGTCAAAGCTTTGCGGCGTTTCAAGTAAGATTATTTTACAGATTATTTCAGCTGATAAGAGTGATTAAATGCTATAATAAGATGTCCTTCCTTCTTTTTTTGTACGAGTGCTTTTCATGGCGAGAAATAAAGATGAACAAGTCGTTCTAATTTTTCTTGATGTCCAATGATGTTATGGCTCTGCGGGGTTTCACGTAAGGTCACTGCACAGATTATTTCATCTGCTAAGAGGAAATAAATGCTACCGTGTGATGTCCTTTCTTTCTTTCCATTTTTTTTTTTCGTACACGCGTTCTTTTCATGGCGATAAATAATGATGAACAAGTTCTAATTTTCTTGATGATTAATCAAGTGTTAAGACTTTGAGGTTTCACGTGAGATCACTGCTAAGATTATTTCAGCTGCTAAGACTGATTAAATGATATAATGAGTTGTCCTAGCTTTCATTCGTTTTTTTAGAGTGGACAACTGTGCGCCAGCGTCATTAGTTATTACCGCGCCTTCTTTATTCTTTTTTTATCTTGTACTGACACCTTTCAGCTCCGTACCCGATGCAAACTTAACTTGACGTTTAATACAGTGTGCCGGGCAGGTTTGAAGAGCCGCGCGCACACCTCACGGCAGACAAAAGGCCGCGAATTTCGGCATCATTGCACACGTTTCCTTCACATCTTTCATTTGCTCACTTATAGTAGGCGTAAGGCTACGAAGTGCTGTTCGCGCCCTGACTTGCTATCGGATATGCTTCACGTGACGCGATTGAGAACTATACGGTGGATAATGTCCTGGACAATTTGAAATTCCACCATTGTTTCGCATTCTGCCATGTTTACTTTCTGTGCCAATCGGTGAGGACACAGTCGTATGTGAGGCAATCGGAGCGGCAAGAAAGGTGAATTTGCCAAAATGGTGAAACTCGATGGCAGCTAGGATGATCATCCGTTGCTCGTTAGATAATCCGTTTAATCTTTGTGGAGAAACCGCCGACACAACAGTTGCCAAATGTACAATGTCATCCGAATAAATCACCCGCTCACATCCGTGGTCTCAGTGTACGAGTGAGGGAACATCCAATTTAGTTCGTACGGTCGGCAGAAATTGACGCGAGAACAATTATTTACATTGTACTTCGGCTCTGCATGGTCAGTCATGTCTCTGTTTAAGTAACAAAAAAGTAAGCAGCAATAGTAAAATAGTAACAAGCTGAATGTTACAACCCCTTCGCTGCATGAGTCGCGAGGCAATATGCAATACTCCTGCAATACTCTTGTGTAAAATAAATATATATTGCTTGTATTATCATACTTGTAATATCGTATCATTTGTATTATTTTTTGCATTATATAATTAATGTTGATTCATTATTACATGTATGACTGTATTTTTCCGTTACATTTTTGTGCTCTCCTGCCCAATAATGTTAGTTTGCTGTACTGCCTGACAGGAGATTGCCTTACTGCCTTGTGATGAGGGACCTCTATCTATAGTCTTCAGTTTATGCGTTATAATGAATAACTCAATAAAACATGATGCTGATACTGAGGTGATCGGTATGTATAGGCTTCAGTACGATTACAAGAAGCTAGAGAATAACAAAGGTTATCTAGGACAGCTTAGTCAGTTCAATTTGGCAAGGGGGCCTATTTACACCAAGGTTATGACGCTTCCTGATAGCGTGAATAGAAGTGAAGCAAAGTTTATACATTATTCGCAAAAGATAACTGCCGGCAAACACGTAATTTTCTATGTTGTAGGGGGGTCTTAAGCTAAAAATAGGCCGCCAGGGAGACTTCGATCCTAACTTAAACTGAGCATCACACAGGAGTCAGCAGTAAGTTGGTAATAGAAAGTAGAAATCAGCCAAACATGGAGTCGAATGAAACTCAAACGTGCTTTACAATGGCTAAATTGCAGGCTGATTTAGCTTATTTCACTTTGTTAAGACGTGCAGAAGATGTATTTGCATACGGCATTAGCCTGAAACTTACCGACACCACTAAGGGTGGTCCAACCTTGAAGAAACCGAGCGCTGAGAACCTGAATTCCTGGTGGATGCAAGTGTGGCGGAACGCCTGGATCTGTAAAAGGTGGGCGTAGTGTCAGTGCTTGGAAGCATCAGTTTCATTTGAGCTTGTTGGGGCTAGCTCAATAGTTAGCTGCTTTGAACTAGTGTTAGAGAAGTGTCGGTGGCTGTTCTCGTCACCCCCCCTCTTACCGGGGAAAATGCATACGATGGGCAGGTCGGCAGCACAAAACTACGCCATGTCAGTATTCACATTAGCGGTTCAGTTTGATTCAGTTTGTGCAGATATATATTCCCGTTTTTTTGAAATATAAGATCATCGGATGGCAGCAGCACTGGTAGCGATATCTCACGGTTTTTCAACCTAACTGTAGTGGTAAGTTTTTTTTTTTTTTTGCATGCAGGTCCTCACCGAAAAAGATAGAGTCGTTATTTACCTCAGTAATTCTGTCTGCCGACGCCTCTACATCAGCAGCGAAGCATGATCTGGCCATATAAAATTTAGATTTGTGTGCTCTAGTTAATCTGAACCTCACAATTTGGCGCCATCAACGCTTTGCCTCTATACTGTTACGGTGTTCCGTAAACAGCGAACCAATACGCTAAAGCTCTATTAAGCGAGGGTGCGAGCTGAAGCGCTTACTCTTTTTCTGGTGTCCCGAGTATGCTTCACGGAAACGAGGATCTTGGTTAGCTCAGTCCAAGTCTGTCTCGCCTGTAAAAGGGAAACATTATTTTGGCCTACGGGAGCAAAGCAATCAAAGTAAAAGTAGCAAGTAGCAAAGAAATCCTAACCAATGCTACTTTATCTGCTGAAATATTTCTTGAAGTGAATGGTCCAGTTGCCGAATTATGGTCTCATAGAACAACAACAACAATGGCAACGACAACAACGAGAACAACGGCAACAACAACAATGACAACAACAGCAACAATGACAATGACAACAATGAGAATGACAACATGAAGAACATTGCGCGATTCGATGGATAGCACACGCTCCGTCCATTACAGGCGTAATAAAAAAAATTGAGCACGAAAGACTTCGCATATCTAACCACGGCAATACGAAAAAAGCGGATACATATTTACGATTGCAATACTTGTGTACATCCACAGCGCTGCTTTGATATTTATGAAATAGAGCATGACGGTGCTATTCTATAGTCTATCACATTCTGCCGTATTGTCTAATTCGACGTCTTGTCATCTCTGATTGGCTGAAAATACGAAAATGATGGCGCATTTGGTCGATATGGCTGACTTAGCAACTAGAGTATGCGTTAATCACTTTCATGTCTAGTATGAGTGTGCACCTGCCCTACCTGCCATTTATAATCCCAAGTATGAGTGCGTGCGTGCATGCGAGAAAACGCTAAATATTACCTGTTTGTTTGGCATTACCGCGCAGAGTGCCACGATCACCATCTGGGCACAAAGGGCTACGCAGCCGAGCGCGTTGATGAGACTGACCTCTGGTCGATGAAGCTGCTTGATGACGAAGTAAGTCCATGGAGCTGCCACCAGTAGGTTAAGGGGGACTACGACGAACAAGGACAGACCGAACGCATTCTGGTACTTCCAAAAGACCTCCATGACCTCGTAGAATAGCCGGTGAAGGTCATCGACATCCAGAGTTTCCCGGACAACTTGCTTCGTTTCCTCAAGCACAGCTTGCATGTCCCTGAGCTCTTCGTTGATGGCATGTATGTAAGACGCCAGCGTCTTGCTGTAGAACGCGATCCAGGTGTACGTTATCATGCACGCCGTCTGTCCGTGAAAGAGGACGACGACGCCATAAAAGACGTTCCAAGCCAGCATTTCTTGAGTGTATTCAGCGAACAGAAACAACAGGGGCACGATGGAAACGAACAAGACAATGGCCAAGGTTACGTTGAGGACGACGATCAGGAACGCGGACGTCTTCAAACTCGAAGACGGTGGAATCGGAAGTCGTCGTTCCAGGTCACCGAAGCTGTTGGCCAGACGCGCGAGTCTCGGAGCCCGTTCGATCATGGCGCAGAAGTTGAAGAGCTGTATGATGAGCGTGCGCGTCGAGTAGGCGAGCGTCACCGCTTTCTCGATCGACTCAGAGTCGTCGAACATCTTGAGCACTTCGTACGAGTCGTAGGCGAAGACGGTGATGAGGACAATCCAGCTGGCGACAGCGTAGAACGCGTACGGGCTCCGACGCTTGCAGACGACATCGTCGTGACAGGCTGCATTATCGTCTGGTCCTCCCAGTTGGTTGGTTAGGAAGCTGTACCCTAGAAACCTGTGGTAAGAGTTGACGACATGAAAGGACTCGAAGAATGTTTTCAGTCTACCGGACTGAGTCGGGGTTGGACTGCCTGGATCAGACATGATCTGTTCATGTAAGCAGGGGAGTGGTTTTCCGCCTGCTTGGTCTCGTAGCAGCCCAAGCAGGGAAATAATTTCTGTCCTGCTTCGACACGTATGAACGACCTCTGAGTTAGAGGGGACGGCTCTCGGGAGCAAAGTACTTTTATGTTTTCCCAGACAGCATCGATAAGACCTGTGCCAGATGCTTCCACGGGGAAGCTCGAGGTCATTGACCATTAGGATGTAATCTGCCCAGCTTCATATCCGGCCGCGTGCATAAATCTCGTTACACGCACGAGGACTCAGTCATTATAGCTCTAACACTGGCTTGTAGTCAATGGCGCCAGGCTGTCGCCACGTGTTGGCTATCGTCTGTTCAAGGTTCGTGGTTTTTGCGAGGATGTTTTCCTTCGTAGCCTCTGGCTTAAGAAATAGGGCACAACGAATAGGTTCTTGTCGCTGCTTGCTTTATTTTGTCATGTTATATATTACAGACTTATGAACGTGAAGATTGTGGTGCTCTTCTTTATTCGAACGTCGTACAATTGTAATTGTTTGCCTTAAGGTGACATCAGTCTGGACCGAATAAAAGAGCTTTCGGCATACGATGCGAATGTGAGAATTTTTTTTTTCATTTAGCTTGGTAGTACAATGGGACGCGGAATGGGGGGAGGTGGTGCGTTAGAGTGTTTCCGCATTCATGCACAGTAACGGGGAAATGAAACTCGAACAAGAAATTACACAGTGGAACAGCTTTCGCAACTAATAACCCGTGAGTATGGCATCGGACCGCTACTTATTCGCTCGACAAAGATGACATGGGTTTCACGCTAAGTGTAGACGCCGAAATCATGCGGGTTTTATACGCAATGGAGAAAGAATAAGCGAGAAGACACGCTCGATCCGGTCAGCCTTAACCTGCCCGTATTTCAATTGTCAGCGTTAGCAGGGTGTGCACATTTTAATATTATCTGATGCATAGGCTGGCTGCGAGGATATTGCGCTTTCTAACAATTCCCAAGTGTTATGACCAGCGGAATCAATAGAAGGTGTACAATATTTAGCAGTTCAAACATTTTTTTTATGATGACATCTCAAAATGGGTGTTTAACCTCTGGTTACGAACGATTAGTGTATTTTTCATTCTTAAGAAGGAATCTGTTGTCTATGTCGGTCGGCTACACAAGTCACCTGTTCAGAGAATATGTCACACAGAACTGCTCCTGCTTTCAAACTTGTAATCAACCGCTGCACAATACTACTAAAATTGAGAAACGACACATACAGGTGTATTTAACGTGTATGATCATTGATTGGCCTTTGATAGGAACGTAGCTAGCGATAATTCTTGCGTCTACCTCTTGTGTCCATCAAAAACGCTTGTTTTTTTCAACGTCATTAACTCACGTCACGAGTTGCAGGCATCATAGACATCTAAGTACTCTAAATGTAAGAAACGCGGATAGGCCGTTCGAGAGCTCATAGCAAGAGAAAATAAACCCAGAAGCAAACATAGATGATTAAAAAAAACTCCTTTCTTGTCTTTCGCCACTTTCAATAGAAACGTTTCGAAATTGCCACAGGAAAATTATTACGAGACGACAAAATTAAGAAGGTAATCGGCAGTGCAATGGAAACGATGTTGTGTCAGCGCGATCTGTTCAGTAGCCACCTTGTTTACATGTCCACTTCGCATCTATTGTAAATGTTTCGTACTTAGTGTGTGTACATTTCGGAGGAAGCTGGCTCGCGAATAAAGCAAATAATTGCGTAATACCTGCTTCTACATGTAGTTTCCCTATAAGGGTTGAATGCGCAAGCGAAGCGCGTTGCTCTCAAAATTGTCGCACGTGAAGCTTTCTATGAGAGGTTGGTAGGTGTATAACACGTCGAACGGGGAGTGAACATCTAAATGCGCAAAAGAAATTGAACGTTGTATGTTACGGGAGGGCGTAGACAGTTACAGGGAATCTATTTCTGGTCTCAAAATGTACTGCTGGCACGAACAAATTCAAAGACATGCAAAAAAAAAAAAAAAAAAAAAAAAACGCGTTCCTGCGTCTCCGCTTTCCGTACTAACAGCGACATGATCCAAGCTAAGGCGCCGAGTTTAGGCACTGAAGGGCCTTTAGCTGCAGTCGAACCAGCGCTGTCAAACTACAGTGTATCAAGCATGACCTCCGTGATTGTAGGCATCTTGTATAGAGCATGACCTCCAAGATTGGCAGTGCGCGCCATCTCGGAGGCTATGTATCAAGGTTGGAGTTTCGTACAAGAACTACTAAACGGTGCATTGGCGCTGCGATCGCTCAGCTAACATGGCAATGACGGTTAGTACTTGGGTTTACCTAATCTTCGTGCTTGTGGATTCAGATGTTCATGTGCCTTGATTTATTAAGCTTAACATCTTTCTAAATTTATAAGCGATTATATTTTTCTAATCGCGTGAAGGTAATAAGTTTTCTTGCACATTCATGGCCATTGCGAATTATTATATTTATAGCGCAATCATTTCTTTTAAAATGATCAACTTGCGAAGTCACAAAGCCGTTTGAAACCATAACGACGAAGTTTAGGCGTGTCCATTATCACGTTGGATATCATGTAGCTTTGGGATCGTGTACCTCCTATAACTGATGCAAATGTGAAATTGCAATAGACTTCATTTGCTAGTCCGTTGCCGCGTGCATCTTTGTGTGCATCTTTGTTGCCGTGTGTGTCTTTGCGTGCAGTGCATCTAGAGCACTGCACGGGTTCGGGCTTACCCGAAAGCCCGGGCCCTGCCCGGCCCGTGGGCCGGGCCGGGCCGGGCAGGGCAGTTCTGTCACGGGCTCAGGCCGGGCTCGGGCACCGCATGTGCTTTGTGACCCGGGCCCGGGCCGGGCTCGGACTTTTTGGTGGTGTGCATGTAACGTGCAGCGAGTTATCCTCGCACGTCTCGACTCAGAAAAACCTGTGGCCCCGGCGCAGCTGGAAGCTAGCAGTGCTACTCCGGTGTACTTCCCTTTTCTTCGTCCGTCGTATTTTGCGCTGTTTGAACAGAATGTAAAAGTCCAGAAAGACCGAAGTCGCCTCAAACCAAAGGATGCCATTGTATTCCTTACCTGAATCAATGTAATTAATGCTTTCAGCGTGGTGTAAACGCGTTCGCGACTTTCTGATTCTTCAAAGGCGGATTGGTAAAACGATGACTGGTAAGATAATTCGTCACGCGGCTGAAATGTGGCACTGCGTCCATCCATGATTGCACGCATGTTCTCAACCGGCCGCCTAGCAGCAGCGCATTACGCTGCACTATGGATGAACGAGAAGCTTTCTTTCTCCATTTACTCCATCCATGCGCTGCGCTCACGACCGGTCGTGGTGGCGCTTCGGCTATAGTGTATTAGAATACGGTCGAGTGGGACGAGCGGCTGGGGCGGCGCATGCTTTCCAGTGAGGCGCCCGACGTGGAAAAATACTGCGGCGGCGCTGCGATAGAAGTGGATTGGGCCGCATCAAGGTCGCGCCGTTGGAAACTGCTGGCGATACTCCTCGGCAGGGTCATTCTTACTACTTCGCGCGCTGGTACTTGCGTTCAGACCGTTGAAATATTGTTCATAATCGCATATGACATGTATTTATGCCTTAATAATAAATTCCTTTCATTCTCTTCTTTATTTTTTTTTTTACTGCCGCTCGGTGATTTTTTTTAGGTCTCGGGCCGGGTTCGGGCCGGTTTCGAGCCGGGCTCGGGCCGGGCTTGCGCCTAAGGTAAAGGGGTTGCGGGTCGGGCCGGCCGGGTAACGTACATTATTTCCGGGCCCGGACCGGGCCCGGGTCTCGCCATAAAACTTTTCTTCGGGCTCGGGCGGGCAGCCCAACGTAAAAACGGGCCCGGGCCGGGCCCGGGCCGAAAAAAATCGGCCTGTGCAGTGCTTTCGCAGTCCCTACCGTGTAGCGCATCCCGGCGCAAGAAGAATTAACAACTCGCCCCAAAACAGCAAGCGATGAACAAAAGGAGGTTAACCAGAGGGAGGTTAACCAGAACGGAAAACTCGGTTTGCTACCCTACACCGACGAACGAGGGAGGTGGAGGTAAAACAATAAAAGAAAGTACACATACTGAGAGAATAAGAGAAACAGGGAGTGAAGATACACGATAAACAGGAGGCCACTACCATCGTAGACTATCATAACCAAAGATCATGTGCAGCACAACGAAAACCAATCAGGGGAAAGCTGTTTGTGTTGTTTTGTTGTTCTCAGAAAATGTAGCAGTGCTTTCGTAGGACTCTGCTGCAATGGGTTATGAGTTCGGCGTTCGAGAATGCTTTGTTCCGACAAAGAGTCATGATCAACAAGAGCTAGAGCAGTTGCGAGCGACTTGAAGGTGCTTTTAAAGCTAACATTCTATACCTATGACCAGCTTTTCAGAATTGTTGAACAAGGCCTTCAACACACTACAGCATTTGTTCCAGCGTATACCGGTGCGGATATCTTATACATGCACTGTGTAAGTGTAGATTGTTAATGTTCGGCAGTGACAGAGTTCTGAAATGCCGTCACGTTGCTTAATCACCAGATGCCAAAGGTATCTTAGCTCGAGTCACTCTATTACGGCTTGAGCCTCTGAAATTAATCATGCGGCTTGCCTAAGCTTGTGACACCGGGAAAAGCAAGCGCTGGTCTCTGTAACTGTCCGCCTTCTAGCAGAATAGGTAAGTGCCATTCTACACCTTTAAGTGCAAAATACCATTAATAAAGCATGGTTAGGCAAGATTCACTGAAGATAGTTTAATAATTTTTGCAGCCAAACCTCCCCACAGCATGACATCATGGTTTTGTACTATAGTATGTTCCGGTTAAAAATTCATCACCAAATATTAGGGGTGCTCAAATAGTAAATATTGTGGAATCGATTAGAATAAGAATATACGGAAAATTTTGGCTTCGAATATTGATTGCCAAACATTTCCTAAAATGGATCAGACAGAGAAACACCACGGCATCGTTAAAGGGGCCCTCGAACACTGCTTGAACACAGTGAGAAAACGCTGCCGATCCGTCGTAGAGGCTGCTGCGCACACATGAGCCAAATATTACTGCACTGCATGCCGCACCGAACTTACAATCTCCTGTTCAACACGGCAAAAAATCGCTTGCTGTTGCTTCCACAATGTCATGTAGCGCCGTCGAAAGAAGCTAGACTCACCAACTCTATTGGCTGATTTTGAAAACGTGAGGACACTCTCAAGTAATACATAATTGATAATTTTGAGTTAAATAAATGAAACATATCAGCGATCTCAAAAAGACAGGAAAACAATTTCATCTTTGTACTGCGTCTGCTGAGCGTTGCCTCCGAGATGGCTGCGTACTCTAGTTTACCGCGACCGCCACGGGGTGACGCGACGAGCTGCAGCGACGTTCAACTTTTGGCCGGGGCTTTGTACGCTTCTCCGCTGTGTAGCTTCCAGCGCGCTAGCGGAGAAGAAAGGGGAGAGAAATGCGGGCATCGGTGCCATAACTCCACTTATATTAGAAGGATTCGATAGATTGATTTTGGCATGAGATTCGTGAGACGACGACTTTGAATAGCGAGACCATTCTGTTAGAAAATGGTTTCAGGGCCCCTGTATCATAATGACGTCCTCTGAACAATACATTGCCTAAATTGGTTTGTAAGAAATCTGCAGGCACATAAGAAATGAGACATTTTTGATAAAGTAACTAAGTGCAAGATATAGAAATAAAAGTAAAAAAAAAAGCCTAGAAGAACTTTCTGGGGTTCTAGTTGGTGCATATTAAATAATATGCTGAAAGGAGCGCCTGTCCTGTGCTTGACCTTCCTTTTGTGCCGCGCATCTTTTTTGCGCCTTCAGAAAATGTGCCAAGTAAAAAATACCTGTAGCTCCACACACTACTTCCGAAACTGGCGCCTCACCATATTAACTCAATATTTTAGTGCGAATGGATTAACAATACACACTCAATTGAGGCGAACGTGTGCTCTTATCTTTCTCTCTCTCTTTTTCACCCAATACAGGCACTAATAATAGCGAGGATAAAAGTGACCGATAGGCCATTCTTATTTTGTACCATTCGACCACAGATGAACAATGCAACAATTTTGAATATCAAATACCTGAATCGAACACGACTTGAATAACGAAGGCAGGTCGGTTGGTTAAGGTGTTCACTACAATCACTGTTAGCCTATAGCAGTACTGGTCAGTAATGTCGCCGCCTGCGCGTCTTTTTGGCTGTTCAGAAAAATGTGTACACAGATTTCCACGAGTTTAGTGTCTTGTTTATATGTGTTTAGAAGACGTGAGACCATGAGCACTACGGGGAATGTCCTTCGAGGAACATTGTCTGTTTGACGCACGTGTGCGGAAATCATCTTGCTTGATTGTTGTCAAGTAGAGGCCCCAGTAAACAACAGCATTTGATTCGTTTCGAAAATTTTTGAATATTCGCACACCCCTGGTAATTATCATTGAAATCAGAATCTGTGGCGAAGTTATGAAGGGTACGATTAGATGACACGAAAAAGGTAGGGAGGGGGGGGGGGGGGTTGCTTAAGCCTGCGTTGTGTTGAGCGGTGCAGCTGGAGTGCTAGAAGAGCTGTTGTCTGATTGGTAGAGGATGACGGTGTAGGTTATGATGGCGCTTGCAATCTGCACGAGAAAGTAGCAAACCAAACAAGGTTTCGGTAAAGCGTTAAGCACTCTTTTTGCTAAGAACAAGGAAAAATGGTTATGAAAAGAAAATGGCAAACAGAACAACTTCTCACCGAGACGATTAATGGAGGCCCAACTTTGAAGAAACCGCAACCGGAGAAGGAGAAGTCTTGGTTTTGGCAGGTGTGACGAAACTCTTGAATCTGTACCAAAAAGAAAAAAGACACGGGAACTGAAATATTTTAAGCGGTTACCTGGTCGTGTTGATAGAAATAAACGAGAACCGGGGAACCAATACATTAGCGTAAATAACAGAAACGTTTGTTCTGAAAAACCGTTCTTATCGCCGATACACACCAGCTGACCTCGCGGGACTAGTCAAGCTGCTGTTATCCAGCTTTTACCCAGCCATCTGCCATCCCTACCATTATTGGTACACCAGTGTACTTAAGAAGTAAATAAACTCCTTACTCTTAACCCCAGAGTAAGCACCTTGCCCCGAGGTAAGGAGTTGAACAGGAAGCTGAAATATATAGTAACTGTCGCAAGTATATCTGCCATTTAGGGCCTCATACTTTTTACCGAATTCACCGATAATCGGTATTTCAAGAAAAATTATTGCCTGAAGTTTACAAATGGCTAACTTTGCACCAAGGACAGGTGCCGCAGTTCTGTAAACTGAATCTGTTAGAGACTCTCGAGCGGAGAGATTTAACATACAGGTTTACAGGTTACGTGAAATGGTTACGATTCTTACGAGTGTTTTGAAAAAGACCTGCCCAGAAATTACAGGCATATTAAAAGATCGTAAAGAGGTTGAAAGCATAAAAAGAAATTTGATTCGTACTGTTAGTATATGTCCAACTTCTTCTGTTAAATGCCACAAATTTCATCAAATTCGGTACAGTGAATGCAGAGCAAAACGGTTTCTCCTTTTTATATACAGTATTTAGATAGGAGCTTCCGAGCTACGGCGGGATTTTATTCAGAGGAGCTAGAATTCAAGCGGGACGGACACCTGGCTTGCTTACGCACAACTAGCTGGCGGGCGCTATAGGATGCTACTGACTATGGTTAGCTGTGTTTAAAAAGTTCAAAGTACGGCGTCCCGTTTGAGATGAACAATTTAAGTGTACGTACTCTAGCTGAACACAAATTCAGTGAACATATTGGCAATATAAACCATAACCGGCTTGTGTTCTGCGAAACTTGCAAAAAAAAAAAAAAATCTGCAGCACCTGTCTTATGAATAATGTCGGCGTTAATGCAATTAGCAATAAAGCAGTGTTGCGACACAAGAAGTGGCAATATCGCTGCCAAACACAATGCCAAATGATACCAGAAGAGTGTTTCACTTAACTCGGGCCAAACTTTAAACATATGCCAATACTACGTAGCTGGACAGAACCAAGGTAATGTTGTTTTCTCATTGACACTTTGGCAATTGTCTCATTGACACTTTTCGTCTAATTATAATATTTGAGAAGTTGATTAATTATTAAGACTAATTATCTAATTAAGTGGAATGCAAAAAATAATCTGAGTATCTCCAAGCGACGGCAAACAACGTTACCTTGGTTTGGTCCAGCTACTTAGCATTTGCATGTTTTAAAAGTTTGGCCCAACTTAAGTGAAACACCCTGTAAGTTGTATTCCCTGACACCTCAGTTGGAACACCACAGTATCCTGGCTGCAACCCGGTTGCAATGGTTTTTCATCAAGCGCCCGTGCATGACGCGGAGGTGTATGTCGTGGATGGGGCGTCATCGTTTTATTATATTTAAGCCTACATTAAGTCTTAATTACCTTGGTAAATCCGTTATGGGGGATAGGTTAAGAAAGGGCACATGTCAATATCACATACATGACGCCGAAGTTGTCTTTTGCGCACAAAACCCAACGTGCATTCTTAATGACTCCAGTTCTCTGCTAGGCCAGATAGCAGCCAAAAGCAATTTGTCTTTTCGGGCATATACCCAATCGCCCATGTTGCCTGAAGGCAGTGGCCAGCTCATACCTAGTGGTCCGACTTCGGTCACCGGATGTGTGAGAGAGCTTAGATACGGAACATACCGCAAAGGGGACAAAGTTTTTAAAGAATTTCCATTAATAAAATGGGCTATTTTAATATTTCTCTGGCTGAGTTACACGAAGGGCATTTGAGAGAGTCACAAGATACATCTACTGGCCTTACCGATTGTAGTGCACAACAGAGGTCACGGAGAAACTAAAAATTTGCCGCGGTTGAACGCGGTCAAACTAAGTATGTCGAGAGATAGCACGGTTTTGCTTGCTTTGGGAAAGGACACAGACGCTACTCGGCGCCGTCAGCCACTACTGCATCTACAATTGCACCACAAGACAACACACAGACGCTGCTCGGCACGGCAGCAGCAGTGAGCGAATTGACCTTCATGTTGCGTCTCGCTTCAACACGAACTAAGCGTCGAAAGCACAGCGCATACGAAGCTACCAGTACTCGGCGCACTTTGTACACATCGGAGATCGCTTTGAAGATGAGGCCCGCGCAACCGCGCACTTTGTCATGTTTACAACCGCAATAGTTTTAATTTTTTGCGACGTTTCATTATTGTTATGCATAATAACATAATCACATATACTATTTACAATCTCATAATAATGTCGCACACGCTCCACAATTTAGTTCATTTTGCCAATGCATTTCAAGTTGACAAGAAAATTTATGCACACGTAGACATGTGTGCAACTGGAACGTAGAGTACAATACAACGTATCGCACATGCAATACATCGTACTTGATATAAACAAAACAGATGAGCAAACAAAATAGTAAATTGTGTCTGTTTGACACTGGTGTTGTCACACATCAAAAACCACTATGACAGTGTACATGCAAAAGCATAGATGTCCGCCTCGAATTCACGAATGACACCAGAGGCACACACAAGTACGGAGTATCTACTCAGGCAAACAAAATTTGGGCATTATTGTGGCTGTAGCAAAACTTTGCCTCGAGAGACGGTTAGGTACCGCGTAGACCAGCGGCGAAGAACAGCTGTTCTTCAAGATGACCCCATATTATCACCCTTAGTTTTCGCACTCGTGGGTACATTGCTCTATTTGGCTGCCGGGATCGTTCTGCAATGTTGCGGGAGCACCGCAAAACGTAGCTAACGCTGTAGTAGACGAGACTCGCAAACCGATCTCACCGCCATGGTGCCAGCACGATGGATATTCCAAATATTATTGCAACCAACTTCCAGAAGGTGCGTGCAACAGCGCACTCCTTTACTACATTCACAAGGTATGCATTTATCATTCGCTACCACACTAGGTCGATCCACATAGGTCGCGAAGCTTCGGGCGAAAAGCGGTTCAGAACCAATTGTCACCAACATCAGCAAGGGTGGTTACGGGAGCAGCGATTGAAGCGTGACTATGTTTGGAGGGAATAAACACTCGGAAAGAAAAAAGTGTTTTTTAATTAAAGGGAGACGCAGTTAGATTCATTCAACGAAAATAAATTTCCTAATCCATTTTATATATGCATGGCGAGAAAAGAAGCTACAACTCTATTTTACTTGATCATTATCAATAGATACCTTTTATTGCGATAGCAATTATATGGACACTTCAACCGGATTTCTGCCGTCGTCGTCGCCGTTGCCGTCGCCGTGAGGTTCCCTATAGATAAAATCTTCGCCGCGTGCCGTATGCCCGAGCGGAAGCGTGCGGGCACGTGCGCTATCACGGAGAGCGAACGCACCCAATCTTCCACACGCAAGCAAGGAAGCGGGAAGCCAGCGCCGGAGGGAGCGGGGGGGGGGCACTTCCACTCTGCCAACAACCGCGCTCGTCGCTCACTCGCACCGTCTCTTATCTCCACACGGCTCTGAATTTTATGCGCCATGCATTCGCCGCTCAGTTTCCGTTGAAGCGATAGACCGCACGTACCTTCGCCTGCTGCGACGTATATGCGCTTGCTGCCAGCGTTTTGACAGTCGTCGTCTGCGGTCATTCAGTGTGATCTATTTATGTTTGCTTGTGCGCGCTCACACCACGCTTGTTCATTCAGTTGTTAATAGTCGGGCCACATTTTCCAACGCACGCTACACATGCAATGCTGCCCGGATCGGCAGTGCAGCGCTACAGGTGTGTCCCTTCGCACGCGCTGCCCACGGGAAGCGCTTCTCATCAACACCACCGTTTCACACGCGCCTTCTCGTGGTCATCGAGTCTCTCTTCATGTCGGTCTACTTACGCCGCAGCACACCTGCTTACTTAATCAGCTCATGTTAACTACAATTCATATTGCTACCAAAGCCGCTCACCTTACTTCGTATGACATTGCTGTGTTGCTATCGCATTCATTGCTTCGCCCTTAGGGCGAAACTGTGACATTTTTTTCAGCGCCCACCGTGAGAGCGCCAACCGATAGCGGCGGGCGTTGACGCCACTATCACTTGCAATGCAATGCAGCTCTTGGAGTGCGTGCACGGAAAGGCGCGCTCGTAAAGTTCACAGCTGATAAAGCTAATATCATTACTCCGTATATGTCTCTACAAATTTGCTATCGCAATTGATGCTTCGCCTTTCAGGTGAAACTGCGACAACTTTTTTTCTTAACCCGTGCAGTCAAAAGTAGTCAGTTGCGACCGTCAGATACTTGTTTACTGTAGTTGTTTTCGGGCGAGCGCTGGCCGACGGGCTTGGCGTTCGACGAAAGGACGAGCGCTCTACGCAATCTATGCCCAAAGCGTTCGTCGGCCTCCAAATAAAGAATGTTCTGTGCAGCGATGCGATTTCAACACCCGTACAGCTGACCTTTTCCTGTATCGCTTTCCGCACTGAAAGCTCGGAACACCCATCAAGTCGAATGGCGGGGCATTTGAATATACAGCTCTAATGGCAGGCCTCCGAAAACAAATTTCGCGACTATGAGAACGAAATGACGTCACTTCTGTTTTAAATGCGAAGCATTTCTTGTGGGCGGCTCTGTCCGTCCATCCCGCGTTCCACACCCCCGCAGCGCACGCGCGTCCCCTCCCCCTCTCTCTCCTCTCCTACGCTCCCCCTTTCTCTCCTCTAGGAATCCGGAGCGGCGCGCACGACAGGTGGTGCGACAGCTGCCTACTCCGCTGGGGGCGCCATGGTAGTTCCGCGGTATAAAAATGACGGAGCGCGCGCGCCTCATTCTCTCTCCTGTGCAGCGCCATGATGAGCGCTCGGGCCGCTGCCGCGAAACCATCTCCCCGCTGCTTCGCATCCACACATGGTTCCATTTAGCGGGAGATGGAGTAATTTTTAACGGATATGGCGTCAAATTATTTTTTCTTCCGCCGGAAGTGTTCCCTCCTCACACAGATGGCGCTAAGCCCCAGGAAACGCCCATAAGCCACCATGTTTTGAACGTATGGGCTTCTACGGAATAAAGCTTCGCAACCAGGTGTACATACCTTGTACCATATCCCAGCGTTCAAGCTGGGATATGGGTACTCTTGTGGTAGAATGCCCCACTGATATTGCGAATTGCGATATTCTGTAAACAACTGTTGTACGAAACGCGCGGACGTCGTCAATGCAGAAGAACACCTTGCAATACCATAGAAGTCGTTCTGGTAACCATTCTGGATTTTGTGCAAGAAACTGTCCACGAAATAATGCAATGCTAAAAAAACAACCCTGAAGATATAATGCGTTCATTTCTCGGCATACATCCTTTAAGAAATATGTCTCGATAAAAATGTCAAAATGAACTGAAAACAAATTGCACTCAGAATTGTTCACCCGATGCAGACATATTTATTGCGACAGCATTTACGAGTATATATATAGGCACGCGGTCGTTGTCGCCGTGCTGTCCAAGTATCGACAGGATATGCATGGCTCGCCCACGGAGAGTTATAGCGGTGTCACACGCACACTTGTGATCGCGATCGGGGCCTATCCAGATCGCATTTCTTGATCGCGATCAACAATTGTCGCTGCTACACGGTCCGAAGATCCGGACTGAGTTATTACCGTCTGCTGATTGCCTGCAATTCTGAGAACTGCATAATGCCTTGGCTCCAAATTCAGATTTGCAAAATGTGGTTAAATTTTGACAATATTTCAAATTTACAGCTTACTATTGCCGATAAGAAGGTTTTTAAAAGTTTTTTTCATTAAGCTGCCATCACTTTTTGGTTTTAGTATTTTCAGAACACTGCGCTAGAGGGCGCAGACGTTCACCCGTGATCGCGATCAAGAGGCCTGATCGCGATTCACGGATCGAGATTGTCCGGATTCAGATCCCGCAAGATCGCGATCGCAAGTGACCGTGTAGCAACACTCGACCCCGAACAAGCTCAATCCGGATCTACCCCGATCGCGAGGAGAATTGTACGTGTGACACTGGTATTAGATCTAGAAAGACGGGAGCGATGCGTAGTATTTCTGGCTGGAAAATTGATCAAGCCAAGTGGACGCATCGTCGCGATACCATGCATCAGCCCTGAAGTGGAGACATAGCTGGCATGAGTGCTGCGCGAACCGCGTATACGCACTATAATATGTTTCTGACATCAGATGCTATGAATGAATGAAAGAAAAACTTTATGAGCTTTTCAGTGCATGCGCCGAATGGAAGTGGTTCCCACTTCACGCTGTGCAGGCTAGAAAGACTTTTAACAGCGATGCTGTTTTAGCCAGCCGTAATTTGTGGTGCGTAGCAAGAAACTACAAGGAAAGCAAACAAAATAAGCTTTCTGCCGAGGCGGGATTCGAGCCCACGTACCCCCGGTCCCAAAGCTACCGTCGTAACCATGCGCTAGGCTATACAGCCACGCCTGCAGAGCATGCATTTATGCGAGCCATATGACTGCGTTCGAGCGTCGTCGTCTTCGTGCGCAGCTGGCGCGTTCGTACGCTCGTGCTCTGCGCAGCGAAGAGGTTTTGCGCGCTATGAGAGCAAGAGAGATGCGTCACGGAGCGGGTCTCCAGGAACGTGGTCTCGGCATTGGAATGCGGTGTCGGTGTGGCAAGCTGCGCTATGCAACGCGCAGTGACGGCCGTAAGTCCGAGATGCGTGAAAAGAAATTATAATCACCATGAGTAATAAGATGAAAAGTTCGCGCGCACTTCCGGAAAATGCTGCGCTATGATCGCCCAGCTTCGCTGTTTCAAGCGTTGCGCGGCCGAGTGCAAGGTTATTTTTATTGCGATAGCAATTATATGTACACTCAAAGCGGATTGATGCCATTGGCGTCACTGTCGCCGTCGCCGTGAGGTTCCGTATGACGTCAAGCGGCGATGAAATCCTCGCCGCATGCCGTATGCTTTATGTGCGAGTGAAAGCGCGCGAGGGCCGCGGGCTGCATAATTAAGCGTCTCTTTCCTCCTTTACAATCGCCATATATATATATATATATATATATATATATATATATATATATATATATATATAGAGAGAGAGAGAGAGAGAGAGCAAACGCGACTTCTTCCGTCGCGCGAAAGGCCGTGGGGGGACAGGAGGGAGGGAGGGAGGGGAGGCGACTTTAGCTGCGGCACCGAATGCGTATATATATAAAAACGCTGCGAGGCGCGAAAGTGATAAAGACTTCCGACGCTGCTTGACGAGTGTCCCGTTCTGATTTCACCGAAAACCTCCGAGCCGCCTCCAGAGGCACCGGCAACCGTCACCAAAGCCGCGCGCGTTCAGTGCGAACGCGGGCAAAACGCCGACGGCGTCGACAACAGTTCTGCGCGTTGCTGGTGCTGCTGCATGTCCAAGTTTATACAACTGATAAAACTACTATCCTTAATCCGTATAGCTCTCTACTAATTTGCTATCGCAATTGATGCTTCGCCTTTCGGGTGAAACTGCGACATTTTTGCCGTGGCTGCGTTTGCCGTTAGAAATAGTTCGATGTTTTTTGACCGCAACTGCGCAAAACTGTTCTTTATAGGCTCAGTACTGAATGAAAAAAAGAGAGATTTATTCTTTAGAAACGCACAAAGTCTGGTATACTGCTGCTAATGCATTGTTTCAGATCATTTTCCGTTTGGTTGTTTTTGTTTTCAGGTATTTTATTCGCAGCCCCTCGCGGCAGCCTCTCATGCATGCTTAAAACGCCGTCTGGCGGAGTGACAAATATTGGGGACCGAACTTGTTGCGTAGCTCCCACCGCATTCCACTTGATGTATGAAACAGAGTATAGACGTTTCTGCTGACCGCCTAGCTGCTATGGCGTTTCACTGCTGAGCTCGAAGTCGCGGACGCTGCCGTGGCGGCCAAATGTCGATGTGGGCGAAATGCAAGAACGCTCGCGCACTTAAAAATTTTTAATTAAGTTTCAGGGTTTTACGTGCCAAAACCCCGATCTGATAATGAGGCACACCGTAGTGGGGGACCGTAGTGGGGGCCGCATTTCGACCGCATCGAAATGCGGCCGCCGTAGCCGGGATTCGATCCCGCGACCTCGTGCTTAGCAGGCCAGCGCCATAGCCAGTAAGCAACCACGGCGGGTACTTAAATTTGGGGGCACGTTAAAGCACCCCAGGTGGTCGAGATAGTCCGGAGTCTCCTATGGTGTGCCTCAAAATCATATCGTAGTGAAGGCCCGTAAGAACTCACAATTCTTTAAAGCTTTCTTGCCGATTTCGAGGCAAATTTTCGTTCCTATCTGGCCTCTAAAGCCGAACGCGTTTAACGGGATGGTGGCGCCATCTAAGAATGGTGCTGTGAAGAAGTAGTTTACAAGTTTGCCGTTTCAAGCATAGAGTTTCAGACAACTACTACTAGGGGGAACTGTGTCGCTAGTGTCTACGGGAAGTGCAAGCTGGGCGATTCAATTAGTACGAGAATTATAGTGAACTAGGATAATTACGTTATACATGAAATCCTTACGGAAGTCAAACAATGCTGAACTCTTTGGTTCTTATTTTCTCATGGAAGCTCGCGTCTCAGGACTATTGGAAAACGCTTATCAGCGTTCGCTTACGCAAGGACGTATCAGAACGCTTCTATGCATCTTTCTGAACTCCTATATGCACTCCTATGTGTTCCTGACCCCGCGGGGCTAGAGCAACATTAGAGTTTCAGTTTCGATTTCTGTTTTATATAAGCCACAAGGAGGTGAATGGCTATGCTCTGTTTCCCGACAATGCACAGTGGATTCATCTTAAAAAAGCGCTGTATCAACTGCAAAAAAATTTCAACAGACCGAGTCAGGTAACGCTACCAGGAGGGCAGAGGGCCTTTGAGAGCAGCAAGAAACGCTGTGGCCGAGATAGTTGCACAGACAGGGACTATCGGCCAATGACGTGGTACATGCTAATCTCTCTGTAATTGCTGTAATCTGACAGTAAGTGCAGGGCTCGCTAATGTTAGCGGTCATTTTAATGCGATTTGCAATTTTCACATTGCGTTTGTTTTTGCCCGCCGTTTATGTGACCTTACAACACACACACACACACACACACACACACACACACACACACACACACACACACACACACACACACACACACACACACACACACACACACACACACACACACACACACACACACACACACACACACACACACCACACACACACACACACACACACACACACACACACACACACACACACACACACACACACACACACACACACACACACACACACACACACACACACACACACACACACACACACACACACACACACACACACACACACACACACACACACACACACACACACACACACACACCCACACACACACACACACACACACACACACACACACACACACACACACACACACACACACACACACACACACACACACAACACACACACACACACACACACACACACACACACACACACACACAACACACACACACACACACACCACACACACCACACACACACACACACACACACACACACACACACACACACACACACACACACACACACACCACACACACACACACACACACACACGCATGTAACATATATATATATATATATATATAACACACAGGGTGTCCCAGCTATCACGCAGCACGATTGAAAAAAAAACAAGAACGGTGTTACGCGAAACCAACCTAGTGCGTATTGTTTCCAGTACAGTGGAGTAGCCGCCGGTAATTTTTTCGTTACTGAGATTTAATTAATTATTTGTAATTCATTATCTAACTCGAGAAGTACTGTCCTAATTATCAAAGTGTCAATGAGAAAGTTGTAGAGCAACATGAAAAACTCCCGATACAGCTTTCTGTTGCTCAATACGTGCTACATAACAAAGCATAACATAACATAACATACATGACAAGGACATAAATGTGTTTTCCCGAGTGTGAAAGAAGCCCGCGAATAGACGCAGAATTGCCGCACGACTGGCCGCTTGAGGCACTCGAAACTGCATCACGGCAACACAAGGGCTCACGTAGAGAACAGAGTGACGCAGTGACAACTTCTGACTCTCCAAAGCATCACAATGAACTCTTTTTACGCTCTACAGTGCCGACCTTGCACCCAGAGGCAGCTTTTGTACTGCGGCAAAAAATACCTGAAGTGACATTGCTTTTAAACTGAACAGCATACAGACAAAGCAGTAAAGGTGGTATTCAAGAAGTTGACAACAGATTGCTTCGGTCATGATCTTTGTGCTTCGCAGAAGCAATTAGGCACGTGCATTTCACTAACTTGAGAGCACGAAGAAGGGAATAAAAGTGCCGCTCATTAATTTTTAAGCATAAATGTTTTAGAGCATCAGTGTCAGTCTTTATTGAACAATGCTCGTAATTAACCAATTAATATCGTCTCACCTGTTCTCTCACTTCTGGCGTGTGTTCCTGGGAAACGAGGAGCTTGGTAAGAACGTCCCAGGTTTTCTTGGCCTGCGTAAGAAGCGTGAATCGTTGTAAGCCATGACGAGACATTATGTTGAGAAAAAGCGTCCCCACTGGGAAATTAACGGTCAAGCATACATGATCTTTTTGTACACCCGAAAGCTGTAGTTCGCGGAAGTTAGTAAAAAAAAAAAAAAAAGAATTTAAACTCTCCCAACGCTGGCCCTCGCAGCCTGGAATCGAGATGTGAAGTTTGGTGACAAATGCAATTGCTGCCCTCTTTTAACAGAGGAGTGTACTCAATCGCATGTGTAGCATGTAATACGTTTAGGAGAATTCTTATATATGAGAGCAGTACTTCAAGAACAAAACTGGACCAAATCGAGTCTAGACATTTGACACTACCCGTTTCTCTCCCTAAGCGCTATAGTGTCTCAAACGCCTTATAGAGTTCAGAAACGCTCTCCAAGATTCATCAGAAGCAGTCATAATTTCCGCTAGCGTTGCGTAATGATTGAGCTGAAAGTTTCTGCTCGAGATCTGCCAGAATCAAGCCAGCAACATTAGAACAAGGGGGATCACAGTCAAGAGTCAAATTAGCATATTTAAATACTAATTTTTTTGACTCGTACTATTTCCAAGCATGTGTTTCCACGCATGCGTTTGGTTTGTGAGATTCCTTTTTTTTCAGAATTAGCAAAGGCATTGCCGGTATTATGATTTATATAATGTTTAAAATATCTGTACACCAGTGTTTACCGCTCACACTTTGTATATAGCCCTTTTACTGTATCTCTACTAACTCTAAAACTTCGTGCTTTACTCCTGATTGCTTCTGTAAGAAAAAGGATAAGCAAAATATTTTCTGAAGCATTAAATTATTTTTTTCTAGTTCATCGCGGTCCTTATTTTCCCCTCTTGTGTGGCTATATTGTGAGCGGAATGAACTTCGAAGGGATGTTTTGGTGATCGCACTTTTTCTCCAATGTTTAAAAGTGTAACGTCTCTAATAATGACTTCTTGACATTGTAGGTATCAGTAAGAAGTAACGCTTAACGAACAAAGAAATATGAACACATAACCAGGTAAGTCCCAGCTGCACCGAAGCGTGATATCAGCACGCAATGCTTGGGCATACATCCTTATACGGGTGCATAAGGTAGAAGAGACACACGAGCAGCATTTGCCCGCAGAGCCCAACAAGTCCAATCGCGCTCAAGGGACTGAACAGGGGGGGCTTGGTCCATATCCTTCATCACCCAATATCCCACGGTGCCGCCAAAATCAAGTTCAGGGGAAATATTACGAGCAGGGACGTCCCAAGTATCGGTTTGCACAGTTCAAACACGTCTGTGAGCCGAACGAAGACGCCGTGTATTTGCTAACGCTTCGCTTATCCTCGAAAACGGTACCGGAGTCCAGGGCGTGCTCGCAGTTTATGGAAGCCACAAATGCGGCGAACGTCTCCGTGAAAAACATTGCCCACGTGTACGTCACCAGATACGACGCTTGGCCGTGAATCACGTTAACGACCAGATAGCAGTAGTTCCAAATGAGCTGAACGTTCGAGAGTTCTTCGTCGTTCAAGTGCAGTGAAGGAATGAGGGATAAAACGAGCGCCACTGTTGGATGATGTTGATGACATTCAGGTTGCGAGTGGTGCCGTTGAGGGGAATCGAGTAAACGAGCTCGGCTTCGAGGTCTGCGAAATCTCCGGACACCCTTATTATGCTCGGCGCTTGAGTGAAAGCCAGCAGAAGGCAGCACACTTGAACCGATATGGTCCGCACTGAGTAGACGATCGCGGTTGCCTTGTCGAGGATTTGGTCGGGGTCGTACATGTTGACTGCCTGGGAGGCGTCGAAAGCGAAGACGCCGATCATGACGACCCAGGTGACTGCTACGTAAGCCGTGTAAGCACTCGGTTGCCGCGTCAACGTCAGGTGTTGTGCACCGTTGGCGAAGTCGTTGCCGACGAAAGTGTAGCCGAGACATCTGTAGAAATTGTTCAGCACGCGGCTGGAGGAGGATTTCACTGTGGACCCGATCGTGGCATATGCCACCACATTTGCACGAAGCCATCAGCAAAGCGTTTCGTTTTCAACGGAGCGAATGCTAGGACACCTAGCGGTGGCCTCCGGTGGACAAGGGTGGGACTTGTGCTGGCATAATAGTTGCAAGAGGTCGCTTGGATGAGGGCCATTGCTAATGCATGTCGGCGTTGCCGTAGTCGCGCTGCTAAATAATAGCGTGCTAGCGACTCGTTAGGTTGATAGCGTCGGTGTGTAGAGCGCGTTTACAAATTTTATTGGGGTTCTTATATCCTTTATACTGTTCTATACCTTTGAGCTTTGTATACTATATAGAGGACATGAGAGGCGACCTTGAAACGGTATAAAACGCGCGCTACCGCAGCGAACCTGACAAGGGCGTCGGTCAAAGGAGGTACGCCGCGTCTTGGGGATTTACTCAAAAAAGTACGGTGAGTTTGACATCCGAATGCTTTTTCGCAGACACATGACTGCCGAGAAGCAGGCGGCTACTTGACGCAGCAGGGCTATTCAGCTGCGCACGACATCTTAGTGGCTAGAATGGTGAAGACGTAAGAACTGCTTTAAAATATTACTCGAGGAACGTGGGAGATGGTGACAATAATTGGTATACACGGAAAGATTAAAAACAACCAAAGGTGTCGAGCTTACACGTGCCATAATTCGGGCAGTCTTCTCTCTGACCACTCTGCAAAGCGAGGCTCGCGGCGCGCCAGCATGGCATGGCATGGCATGGCATGGCAAGAACTTTATTTTGGTCCAGAGAAACTAGGGCCCGAGGGCAAAAGCCGCTTTGCGCCAGCGTATTTTTTTTTACAGTCACACGGTATAATGACATGTCTTTAGGAAAGTTGCTTCAAAGCGGTCTGAATACGTGTCGCCTCAGTGAAGTCCTGCATTGAATTGTTTTGCAGATGCTTCAGGCAAGGCCCAAAAGCGATCAAGGAGGGCTGCGATGCTGCTGAGATATTACTGCGGCCTCACCTCTTGTTTGGACAATCTCGCGTAGATTCCGGCTGCAAACATCTCCGCGCATATGGTGAGGAAACCGATGAGGTCGAGCATGAAGATGGCGGTTCCTTTGTCGGCCTTCAGCATGTAATACCCCCACGGAGCAGCGCTGACGATGTTCAACGGAAAGCAGATCAGGATCGCCATTCCAAGCAGGTCTTCGAGGCGCACGAACGCTGCGCCCACGTCCGAGAAGAGTCTGTGCAGTTCGGCGAGCTCCTTCGGGCAAACCGCCAGTTCCGTGGACATCCGGTCGACGTCGTCGTTGATGAGGCTGAGGCAGCCGGCGAAGGCGCTGCAGAAGTACGCCAGCCACGAGAAGCTGATCATGCAGACGTTCTCGGCGAAGACCAGGCTGAACATACCGTACAGGATCTTCATGTAGGCAGCGTGCGAGTACTCGTCGAAGTCGTAGATCTCGGCCGAGATGGACAGCACTGAGGTGAACGAGAAGATCACGCTGAGGCACACCACGACGACCGCGGTGCGCCGTAACGGCGCCGCCCGCGTCAGCTTCCGCTCGAGCCCGACCAGGTACTCGAGGAGGTCGACGAACTGCTGCGACTTGGACAGCAAGAGCGCGACGACGGAGAGCTGGATGCCGACGCACCGTACGTCGCCCAGGATCTGTATGGCGCGGTCGATGACCCTATTGCGCTCGTCTTCGAGCAGCGTCGACACTCGAACGATGTCCGAGCCGATGACGAAGACGTACAACGTCCACGACACGATGGCGTACAGGAGGTACGGCGAGATGATCTTGGAACGCGGTCTGCCGTTTTCCGCGGCTTTGGTTATGAAGTTGTAACCGAGGGCCCTGTGGAACCTAGCGATGACGAAGAAGCCGGCCAGTACGTTCTTTTCTTTTGTCTGCTTGACGGTCTTGCCTTTCGTCCCGTTGTTGACGAGCAAGCGCCTCACCCGGCAACCTCGACTTCTTGTCGCAAGACCCCTTTCGGCCATGGTGAGATACTCCCCGACAGATCGCATGATGCTTGCACTTTCGCAGATGGTTGCGGAGTGTTATGAAACGCGTAGACGGCGGCGCGATGTATTGATCCCCGATGGCAAAAGCAAGAAGGCGACATAGGACTTTCATCGTAGAAATGAATGCCGGCTATATGAAGATTGGAGGCCGATGGCGTAGTATAGGCGTCACAGAGCGCAGGGACCCCAATAGGTAAACGTGATGTTGCGTTGAATTAATCATTTCTGCGGTAGGGGTCTTATATATTGTAAGCGGATATGCGAAAGGCATTAGTGATCACCGACCAGGCGACGACGAGGCGGCATAGGTGGGAGTGTGCTTCGCATTTCCTGTGCAGGAAAACTAATTTGCTGGTCGGGGCCATGTATGATTCCTGCTCCTCCCAATTTCTTGGTCTTTTTTTTTTACTGGGGCACATTTTTTCTTCTCATTGTAATCTGTCTCACTCTTGACCACAGCTAGCGGGAGTATTCAGACCAGTGCATAGATGTGGCTTGGACACTGCTACATTTGATGTCATGTGTGAGGACAGCAAAAGGCATGCAGGCGTGTCTCAAATCACAAAGGTACTGCGGTGCTTTCCAAGTGGTTTCTCGAATACTGCATTTCTGGTGTAGATTCAAGCTCGAGGGTCAATATTGTGGTTGCCATTGTTAAATAAACAATGGGAGCCTGGGTATACAGCCCACCAAATCGCTCGGCTATTCCAGAAACATAAAAAAGTAATTCCCAGCGACTAAAATACACCAAAAAAGAAAAGATCGACACAAGAATAACAAAGGCAGACAGGAAAAGCAGAGCACGAATAGATATATAGACAGACAGATAGATAGATTGCCTGACAGACAAACACATACATACATACATACATACATACATACATACATACATACATACATACATACACACCTACATACATGCATGCATGCATGAATGCATGTATACATACATACATACATACATACATACATACATACATACATAAATACATACATGCATACACACATACCTATATAAATACATGCATGCATGCATGCACACATACATACATACCTACTTACATACATACATAGATACCTACATACATACATACATACATACATACATACATACATACATGCATGCATGCATGCATACATACATACACACCTACATACATACATACATACATATATACATACATACATACATACATACATACATACATACATACATACATACATACATACATACATACTACATGCGTACATAAAAAGGAGAGAGGTTGCCCTCCGCTATTGTGCTCTGGGGTTCTGCTGGGCACTGAAGAAGAGGGATGGTAACAAAAGGTATAGTGATGAATGATGGCGAGTTTCATTCAAGACAAGCGTAGCCCGCTGTAACATATGCGCAGTGCAGATCTTCAGCTCGTCAGTACGCGAAAGACTACATCAGCACAGTGTGTCTGACACTGTCTCGCACGCTATAGTCAACGTATCTGGTTCCGACTGGCTCACCTGAAAATCTCGTGTTCGATAATCCAGAAAGAGTTGAGAGAACGTTGACACAACTTGGAGGTTTTGCCGATTATAATAACAATGAGTCTGAAAGAGTGGACCCTCCTGTAGTATAGTGGGAGCGCCACACTGGCACGCAATTTAGGTTTGATGGGACGTGAACAGGCCGGTGTTAATGCTGTGGTTTTTGGAATGCATGTGCCATATTACCCGACGAATATATTGCGAGAAACATGTCAATGTTAGGGGGAGAAGAAGAGAAAAAGAAGAGAGGAAAAGACAGTAAGAGAGCGAAAAATATTTAATGAGAAAAACAGCGGAGAGGCTGGCCGAAGTAGGGTGGGTCTGACCTGCAGCTTCTCCACACGGGAAGTTATCCAATCTGTAGACCGGCTGGCTATCCTTTGCTGGAGTAAGAGGGTAAATGGAACTGAAGCAGATATAAGGAGATACCAGCTAAAATGCCAAGTACCTGAAAATGCAAAGTGAAGTTGTATAGGCCGATACACAGCAACAGACTGTTAAAAAAAAGAATTATTAACTGGAGTAAAGTGCCTCAGACAGAATGGCCGCTGTTTCAATAGCTGGAGCTATCTCTGTTAAAGGCACCCTTGTCATCCTTGGCAAATTAGTTTCATCAGGTTAGTGTACTAATGCTACGACGACTGGCCCAACCCACCGACCACCATGATTCCGGCACAACATATAATTAGCCACATAACATTTACGTAAGTCACGAGTATGTCAGCGTACATCACAGTATTTAACGCATGCTTTAATCTTAAGTATTGGAGTCTGTACAGTGCGCTATGATCAATGTTTTCGAATTTGAGCTGTATAGAGTATGCTTACGTATTACTGTATTGTATTTGCGTGGATTGTGTAATGTATGGACTGCGTAAAGTATTATTGGATTGTATTCTATGTAATAAATTTCGATTTCGGGGATATGCTCAAATGTGTGCAATTCCGACTGAATTATACATGCCGAAACATCATCTGTCAGGATTTACGAACAGTTCAATTTTTTTTGTAACAAAAGAAGTGCCAATGAACTATGAACTCGAAATCGGGTAAGAGCATACTTGAGCAATTCCAAGCATTTTGTTCTACCTTGTTTCGCCACTCGAATATTGCCACTGACCGTCATTCTTCTCGATTTGGTATGCACAAATTTCAGCTTCGTGACCACCTCTTCATGTTCTGTTGCTCCCTCCTTTAGCCATGCAAATTATGTTCAAGTAACGCCGAAAGGAAACGCGATCCATGCTCACATTCGCGGTTGAATCATAGGCAGAACATTTCTTTCCAACTCACAGGGAACATTACTCCATAGTGCAGTTCAGCCTTGTTCAAGCAGCATGAGAAGCTTCATTCTTAAGATTACACGGGCTTTACGAAGTTGAATGGAATCTCCGCTAAACCATTTTCGTGTACCATGTTATAAGCCGTCACCTAGGCGGGACCATTTGCCCGTCCCACAAACTCGCAGGGCCTTTAAATAAAGTTCTTTGACTGACTGACCATGTTATAAAGAGAGCAGGCGAAATTAATCTACCTTTGTATCGTAGGTACAGGCAATTTATTGCCGGCACCCCAACGGTAAGAAGCGTGTTAAACGATGCGAAGCATTGCGAAAAGCAAACTATAAAACAGGAAAGCAATGAGAGTTAGTCTTCCACATCACTAGCGGGCTCAAATGCGCAAGAGATAATGAACACCCGTGTTTTAACCGAGTGTCATCGAAAGAGAGAGAAAAAAATTGCTTCAGAAACCAATCGAAGATGCTTATCAAAGTCAGTAGGTAGCTTTCTTGTGTAACCTGCGGCATGTCCCCGTACCATGCGTGAATCCCGAAACCTTGCGAGCACATCATCAGACACAAGAAGTTAATCTCGCAGCCAACCACAGCACAACACGGTATGGTACCACACACACTATATTTCGTGGCAACCACTGCACCCCAATTCAACTGCGCAGCAACCCACACTATCCATAGTGCAATGGCTGCAACTTCTTTGTAATGGCTAACCGTCATGCGGTGGTGCTCGATGAGGAGGTGCTTTTTGCGGATGGGGCGCTTTCACTTTATTATATTTAATGCTACAAACAATTTGGATTACATAAGCACATTTATTAAGGGAGATTGCTCAAGAATGGGCTCATACCAATATTACCTACGCAGTGCCGAATTTGTCTGTTCGGGTACATGCCCAGTTATCGAAGTAGTCTACTATTCTACGTAGTAGTCTACGAAGCAGTTCTACTATTAGAACAAAAAAAATAATTATGATGTTTTACGTGCCAAAACTACGATCTGATTATGAGGCACGCCGTGGTGGGGTACTCCGGAATAATTTGGACTACCTGGGGTTATTTAACGTGCTCCTAAGTCTAAGTACATGGTTGTTTTCGCATTTTGGCCCCATCGAAATGCGGCCGCCATGGCCAAGATTTGATCCCGCAACCTCGTGCTCGTGCATAATGAGATCGTGGTTTGGGCACGTAAAATCCCATAACTTAATTTTTGAAATTGTCACAAAAAATTGTGAGTAAACTTTAGGTAATGTATGCGTTTTAAGGAACACTATAATGTACGCTAGCATGACATAAATTGTTTACTGAAATGGTTCGCATTTGTCGTGAGTCAGGAATCAACGAAATTTTTCAGCAGTATATAATGGGCCTTTACTATTATACTTACATAACAACGGACGATGACAGGTGAAATTCGGCGTTTACCCTCAGATTGCCAAGTTCCAAATGCAGCGCGATTGAATGAAATACAAACAATCCGATTTTCTTAGAACCGCAAAGGCACATGGTAAGAATTTTGCTATTCCTACAGGAGAGCCCACTGTCTGGTTCTTGGTGCTCCTGTGCTCTTGTAAGAATAGCAAAATTCTGCAAGACGCACTAGGCCCCATGTTAGCATGGCAATGACAATAACGTGACTTTTATGCAGGTAAAATACTACACTGCCGCCCCTTGGTCTACATGAAGGCTCTTCACAGTACCGGTTTGTGAAAAACCGAAGCGATAAGAAAGCAATAAGTTCTGACAAGCGGGAACGAGCCCATCCGCTATGTATAAGCATTTCTAAAGTCAGATATCTTACTGTTCACCTGTGGCGTTCTAAATCTCACAATAAAAATTTTAAATGCCCGCCAGTTGAATGTATTTAGTCCAAGTGCAGAACCCGGAGCGTTAAGACCCTTTCAAATCGATTTTGTCACAAAAAAAAAAAAAAAAAGAAACGTGGATTTTGCCAGCGCACTGTGAACCCTCTTAGGCAACATTTGCTTCAACATTGTAACAGAGCCTACGTGTCATAGATATAATTTCGGCCGCTCCCATGTAGCGTTTAAATAATAAGTGCGCTCTAGAAGGCTATTGTAGAAGCAACTTTCCTAACTTCGAAGTCACTAAAATGTTGCAAATTGTTCTGTCACATCGCCAAAAAAAGTCGCCGGTCCCTAAATTGAAACAGGTGTCACTAAACAGACAAGAAAGTCGCTAAATCTAGCGACAAGATCACTAAGGAGGAGCAAAATTGGGAAGGAAAGGCAGGGAGGTCAACCAGACGCACGTCAGGTTCGCTACCCTACACGGGGGAAGGTGTAAAGGGATGAAAAGAAAGAAAGGAGAGAGAGGAAAGGAGGTACTCTCGGTGCTCTTTCCTGTCGCTTCTCTCGCTTCCCATGTAGATCGTCGCATTGCTAACAAAAGATGCTCAGTGTGAACACGTGCGGTCGTCCAACACTTCACAATCGGTCACTGTGGCCAGTCGAGTTCATAATTCGTAGCAATGCCCACGTCGCTTTGAAAGCCTGCGACGTGTGGGGCCATGGTCCAAGAATCTTCGTCTCGGAAAATGGTCTACCGTCTAATTCGTTTAACGCACTCCGAAGAACGTCGCGTTCGATAATATGGCAACACTGCCTATTGGCCCAAGCTAGTAGACAGTATGGGTCACTTAGTATATGCCACTGGTTACTATGGAAGATCTCCCAACCATCCAAGGTGGCCAAAGTAGATAACGAAACCTACCGCTTTATAAAAGAATGTACATAACATGCCTGTGACAGTTATTACCTCCCGTTACCCTACACCGCTAGGTATCGGAGCTTAAAGTATTCCGAACAGCGGAAGCAGAAGAAAATATCCGAGAAAAATTTTAGCTCTTGATCAACTAGAATTTTTATTGCGATAGCAATTATATGGACACTTCAACCGGATTTCTGCCGTCGGCGTCGCCGTCGCCGTGACGTTCCGTATAGATTCCAAGGGCGATAAAATCGTCGCCGCGCGCAGTATGCGCGAGCGAAAGAGCGCGGGGGACGCGCGCTATCACGGAGGGCGAACTCCCCCGCGCGCTATCACGGAGAGCGAACGCACGGTTGAAAGCAAACGCGACCGTCGCCCGAAAGGCTGTCGGGGTATGGGAGGGAGGGAGGCGGGGCGGCGCTGTGCTCCGGCACCAAAGGCGTATCTTGCCACTCAATCTCCCACGCGAAAGCAAGAAACGGGAAGAGGGGGGGAGGGGGGGGGGCAGCTTATCCCTTGCCAACAACTTCTCCTTTGCCTGGCGGTGACGGTCGCCCGCACCGTCTCTTATCTCCACACGGCTCTGACCTTTGTATGCGCTATGCATTCGCCGCTCAGTTTCCGTTGAAGCGATAGACCGCGCGAACCTGCGCTTGCTGCCAGCGTTTTGACAGTCGTTGGCTGCGGTCATTCAGTGTGATCTATTCATGTTTGCTTGTGCGCGCTGACACCAAGATTGTTAATTCAGTTAGTAAGCCAATGTGTATAAGTTTATGCAGCCGATAAAACTACTATCCCTACCCCGAATAGCTCTCTAGTAATTTGCTATCGCAATCGATGCTTCGCCTTTCGGGTGAAACTGCGACATTTTTTCCCAAGGATTACGCACAGAAAAGAATCTTAACGCAGTGCCCCATCATTTGCAAAACATTTACCAACTTTATCAAATGTTACTGGTAGGATCTGTAAAGGCCCAGCGGCCTCACGACAAATGCAAACAATGTTGGTGCTGCCTTACCTCGTCTTGGGCAGCGCTACCGTACGCACCCAAAGCAAAGAGCTCTGCGCCGAAGGTGACAAACCCCACGACGTCCATGATGACGTTCACGGAAGACTCGTGAGTCGTCAGAATGAAGTACCCCCACGGCGAAGCGTTGATGATGTTCAGCGGTATGGTGACCAGGAGGCCCATACTGAAGATCTTATCACAGTGCACGAAGGCGTACCATAGTTCACAAAAACGAGAATGCTGCGCCGCCAGCTCAGACCGGACCAGCGGCCTTCCGACCGCCAAGCTTTCAATGTCTTCGTTGATGCACCTGAGGAACGACGCGAAGGCTCGGCTAAAGTACATGATCCAACTGAAGCCGATCATGCAGACCGTCTCCGCAAACACGAGACTGAACACACCATAGATCACTTTCATGTGTATCGGCTCCATGTACCCGTCGAAGCCTGCAATCTCGTCGCATATCGATAACAGTGCAGCCACCGAGAAGACGACGTTCTGCAAGATGATAAACTTGGCCGTCGCCCTGAGTCGAGTGGGACGCTGGAAGGTGGACTCGATGGCTTCCATTTTCTTGATGATCTCGTCGAGCTCCCGCGAGTACAAGACGAGGGTTGTGATATTGGTCAGCTGTATACCGAGGCAGCGGACAAAGTAAAAGATGAGAACGCACTTTTCGATGGCACGAAGTGGTCTGCCGCCTTCTCCCCGCACCAAGAACACGACTCGGTAGGTATCTTGCACCATGACGAACGCGAAGAAGCTCCACGACAGCACGGCGAAGGCCAGGTACGGGCTGACCATGGAGGCCGAGTACTTCCGTTCTCCGTGCAGGGTCTTCCATGAGAAGAATGAGTAGCCGAGGAACCTGTGAAACTTGCTGACTGTACTGAAGCCGTTGATGAAGGACGCGTAGCCGAAGATCTCGCTTTTTATCGACGCAGATCTTAGCCTGACCATGGTGAAAAAGAAGCAAGAGTCGGTGTGTCCCGGGTGGCCGTGTCTATCCGGAATGGCACCCGAAGCTATGCGAAGATGAGTGCGAGCGGTTGTTTTTGTTTGGTTCCCTCTGCCGGACAGAGGAAGGCGTCTGCTATGCACACACTTATGCGGCTTGGGCGGACCATCCGGAGCTTTTCGGACACACTGTTCTGTCCACTCGCCTTCGCCGTTACACGCCCTTTTGTCGTTCCCGGCGCGCTTGCCTGTCCATTAACTTAATCAACACAGCGCATAGTAAGAACCATGGACGTAAGCGTATGGGCATCTGGATGCTTAGCGCACGTTTGCCGACACACGAGCGCAGAACAACGCCGCGCGCAGTCCAATGATAGAGCGAAAGCCATGTCGTTTGTTTTGATACCGTGCGCGTTTTGTTAGGCCGGCGTGAATAATGTTACGGATCATTTGAAGGCTGTAGGCTCGCTGTATATGTTTAGCATTGTTGCTACATTTGTTTGCAAAGGGAGCTAAGATCATTTACCTTTATTTGTACAATTATAACATATGCAAAAAATGAAAGCTAGGAAACATGGTAGCACCCCCACGTGCAGCGAAACATTTATTTAGAGGGTGTGAAAGGGGAAGGGGTTGCCATGTGTACTGGATATTCTTTCCGTTTTTTTTTTTTTTGAGTAGCGAGTGGGGAGGGTTGCAGGTGAGAGAAGACGCGAGGAGGAAGGTGTATTGTTTTTCATCAAGAAAGTCAAGGTTTCACCGAAGGGCGAGTGGAAGAGGGGTGAGCGCTCGCCCTCTTTACGCCTCCCTTACAGTCCTCTGACCCACCTGATCCCCTTTCTACAATCTAGATGCCTATGTTGCTATTGTCTTCTGACCATTGTACGAACTTAAAAAAAATGTGACGACCGAAAGGGTTGCAGTTAAAGGGCCTCAGTACACCCGTAACTACTTGTATTAAAGATAGAAAAGTTTTCCGAAATCTGAGTGCTGTTGCAGCGCTCTTGATGGCCTGTAGCTTCGAATGCGTTATTTATTTATGTGGCGTGGTTCTGACAATAACCAGAATCGGGTATTTGTGGGGTGAAGATAACTCCCTAGCTTTACCGATTCCAAGTACGCAGTGCTATGTGGACTTGTTGAATGTGAGAATGGAATGCCTCCTTAGGCATTCGGTTAAGACATCCTTCTCGGTTAAGACATCCTTAGACGCTAGGATCGAACGTTAACATTATTCAAATACACCTGAAAAAAAAAAGAAATTGATGTTATGCCTTATACATACCTATGATTGAAAGATAATGCGGTGGTCCTTCGTGGAAATGTTGCAGTTAGTTCTTGAATACTATTAAAAGGCCTGCCTTACCAGTCGACGGCCCTTTACATTATATTTAGTGGCCAAACTGCAGCCGTTCCAAAAGAAGCCACCCTATGGAGGTTACGTTCTTGTAGGACTGGGTGAGCCACAACCTAACGTAAAAAAGCCATTAACCCACTGTGGCACTTCGCATGTTAAGCTTCTTTAGCGAGTCATGCAAAGCTCCATCTGCAGTCCCCTTTCACATTTCTCCAAGGCAGCCTCGAGTCGTTATTTAAATACACTATTCTCTCTCGGCAATACACTTCGTTGTGGTAGGACAACATGCGTCTCAAATATCATGCATATTTACCTGTAGCTGCGCCGCGCCGCCGTAAGCACACAACACGAAGAGTTCAGCGCACATGGCGGCAAGACCGACGGCGTCCATGGAGACATTGAGTGCCGACTTATTAGACGTTAGTATGTAGTATCCCCACGGCGATGCGTTCAGGATATTTAGGGGCACGCTGAACAATAGGCTCCTGCTAAAGATCTTGTCACACCGCACGAACATGCGCCAAAGCTGACAGAACCTGGCATGCTGGGACTGTAGCTTGCAAAGCGGGACCGACCGCACAGCAGCCAGGTGCTCCACATCCTCGTTCACGCACCTCAAGAACGACGCGAAGGCCCGGCTCAGGTACATTGTCCAGGTGAAGGACACCATGCACACGGTTTCCGCGAACACGAGACTGAACAGTGCGTACAGAACCTTCATGTGCAGCGGTTCCATGTACCCGTCGAACTCCTCGATCTCATCGATGATGGAAAACAACGCCGCCGCCGAGAAGACTACATTCTGCAAGACAATCAGCTTGGCGGTCGGCCGAAGACGAGTTGGACGCTGAAACGTCGATTCGATGGCTTCCATCGTCTTGAAGATTTCGCAGAGTTCGCGTGAGTACACGACGAGTGTCGCGACGTTCGCGATCTGTATGCCCACACACCGGACGAAGTAGAACATGAGGATGCACTTGTCTATGGCGCGGAGCGGATTGCCTTCTTCGTCCTTAGCGAGGGCGATCACGTGGTAACCGTCCTGGATCATCACGAACGCGTAGAAGCACCACGATCCGATGGCGAAGGCGAGGTAAGGGCTGACCAGGGTAGCCGATAGTCGCGACTCACCGTAAGCGTTGTTCCAGGAGAAGAAAGAGTAACCCAGGCACCTGTGGAATGTGCTTACGGTCTTGACGCCGTCCACGAAGGAAGCATAGCCGAAAATCTCGCTTCGCACAGACGCGGACCTCAAGCGGACCATGACGAAGGGTCACAGCGGTGATATGCAATTGAGATGCCGGGAAAGCTACGTGGAGTGGCAGTGCTCTGAAACGAAGCTTCTTGGTGCCGGACGACAACCTCGCCATCAGTTTCTGCTTTCTGCACACTGGCTGAGCGCCGATAGGCGGGTCCCGGCTATGCGCGTCTCTCACTCTATGTGCCTACTTTATGTTTATTTCAGGCCGCTCGCACCCGCACCTTCCCATTGAGACGACGCGCTTCGCTTTCAATTACCGTGATGGAGCCGCCACGCACACGGCCACTGCGGTAAGCTGGTTCGCCCTGTGGTTGTTTGCGCACCGGAAGGTGAGCGGCCTCGAGTCAAGGGGCGTCTGTGTGTACCGTGAGAGTCATTATGTAGGCTTGCCTTTGCTCTCGCATATAGCGTATGCTGTTCTTGGGACAGAACGCAGCGTGCCACATTGATTTATTTGGGTGGTAATGGAATTTGGAATTAACTTTTTTTTTCGCGCACGAGACGCTCACTGTGGGATTTGTTGACGCAGCTGTGGGTAGAAATCGAAGAAAATAAGTGCGATAGCTGTGGCTTGGAAGGAGTGGTTTGTCGACATTTTCGAATTCCGAAATAGTTGTCTACGATTCGTACTAGAAAGTCCCAATAAAAAGACTAAATTTGCGCATCAACTAAAGATTGTTTATACTTGAATATCGCTAGGAAAACAAATCCAACATGTTGGTTACTGGGAGATTGCTCGCTATCGCTCAGGACTCCCATGCTCCGTATTATTTGTAACGACGTTCTGATCACTCGAGAACTTAGCTGGAGAGCATGCGAAATAATTTTGTTTCTATTCTCAAGAGCACGGAATCAAATCCCAGCAATGGCGGCCGCATTTCGATGGGGCAAAATGTGAAAGTGCCCGTGTACCATGTATTGGGTGCACGTTTGAGAATACCAGGTGGTCGAAATTTATAGTCCACCATTACAGAGAGAGAGAAAGAATGCATAGAAAGGCAGGGAGGTTAACCAGATGTAGTTCCGGTTGGCTACCCTGCACGGGGGGAAGGGGTAGGGGGATAAAAAGAGAAAGAGAGTGGAAGGGGCCGAGAGAGAAAGAGAGACCAGCACAAATAAACTGCGTACACTATAGAGCGGTAGGAGGCGGCGCTCTTAAAGTCTATCGCGAAGGCCCGTCGACCGCAACCATTACAGCGTGCCTCGTAATCATATGGAGGTTTTGGTACGCGAAACCTCAGAATTAAGAAAAAAAAAAAAAAGGTGTACACAATGATGTATAAACTTGAAAGCACAAGCAACTTCATGTTGCCGAATTTATTACCATAGGGTCATGCGATCGCACAGGATTTGCGCTGAGATGTTTAAAGTTAACAGGAGGAGCTTTAGATTTTGGGCACCCAAAGTTTGGGGATGCAAACCGCCGGATCTACAAAAGAATGCAGGAAGGCATACAAAAGAAAGCAAAAGGGGTACAAAAGAACGCTAGCAGGGCGTGGCTTAGGCCTGATATGCTCAGCCCTGTTTGGGTACCCGAAGCCGTTTCAGTTGCGCAAAATCTAAAGCTCCCTAAAAGCACCACGCCGGGTTTGCGTTCTTTAGTGAACCTTTTTTCCATCTTTCTATTCCCTCTTTCCCGTCCCCCAGAGTAGGGTAGCCAACCAGACGCATTTCTGGTTAACATCCCTGCCTTCTCTCTTTCTCTCCTTGTTCTCCTTGCCTTCTTTTGTATAGCATTTGCATTGTTTTGTAAACCCGGCTGTTTGTTTTCCCAGCGCTTGGGCAAGCTAGTCTAAAGCTCTCTAATAGATTAGTGAACGCAAACCGGTGAGCGTGCAAGAGAACCCAAAGCTAGCACGGGAGAGATCGAAGGAACCGCAATATATATAGAGTCGGCCTACAAAAACTCTTGGGTGTGGCTTGCATCAAGTAATCAAAAAGATCTCTAATATATTTCTCTGATAGCTCTAAGCACAAACAGGAGACTCGGGAGAGTACAAATATACTTTAAAATACATATAAGGGTTGATAATAGAATCAGGGCTGGTAAGAGTGGCAGTGAGACTTGAATTTATGCGCAACGCGATTCTAAAGTTGTTCGGGGCAAGAATTTGAAAGTAGTACGCAAGTGCGAGTTTTTTACATTAAAACCTAATCCTAATAGCAGAAACGATGCTGTAAACTACAGAGACACGTACTCAATGCAAGAGAACTCTGGTTCTAACGAAGGAGACAAAGAAATTCCGAATACACGTGGCGCAGGAATTAGCGAGAAATTGATCGAGACCTTGGTCGAAGTGCGGTATTATGTCAGAGATCTCAAAGTACCTCTATTGGGTTTTCTAACCGACTCTAGATGGCGCCACATCGCGAGACCGTTGCTTTGTCGCCCTTCCAAGAGAGAGCGCTGCAAGTCCGTGCGATGTGAAACGGAACGGTGGCACTTGGCTGCATCGGTGTTAGCCATGGTCCCGTGCTGCGAAAGTTTTCTCTAGCATATGGATGAATATGTACGCATGGTTACACCATGAATATATTTCGTAGCAATCAAGATTATCTAGAAATACTGTTGCCCGTTTGAGAATCAGACAAGTTCATTCTAACACCTACGTGTGAAGTTTCAATAACGAACTTTTTCCAACTCTCAATAACAAAATGATGCCCTTGGCAGCCTGAAGGTTTGGAATGGTGTACTAGCACTTTGTTGGTGTCAACCTCACTTGCTCTCTTTCTCTCTCTCTCTCTCTCTCTCTCTATATATATATATATATATATTATATATATATATATATATATGTGTGTGTGTGTGTGTGTGTGTGTGTGTGTGTGTGTGTGTGTGTGTGTGTGTGTGTGTGTTTCGGGAGCTGTCCAATTTTTTTTTTTCTATGTAAAAAGCGCTGGCTAGTTAACTGGCTCTCGAGCGTCTGCTATCCGGGATAATGATCGCTTGCCTGACCAGACGAGCCACGATTGTCGCGGCGAGAGGCAATTGCACGCCCCACTTTTACGAAAAGTTATGCGCATGAATGCCGGCCCATAACATTTAGCTCCTGTAAAACGCCGGGCCGCATCTCTGCACAAAGAAAAGCGGTAACTTCTCTGCTTTATGCGAGATTTTGAACACCATGGGCCTGTGGGACAAGTAAGAAGCCGCATGAAAGGCAAAACTTGATAAGCGTGGAACAACATTCGTTCACCACACGGCTGACAAATGTACAATAATGTCAATGATGTAACAGCTTCCACAGGTGTGTCCTAAGCGATAAGAACTGGCGAACTGCGCCCCGAAGTTTCTCCCTAATTCTCTGAGTATGAACGGAATGACTTACAGACTGACTGGCTGGCTGGCATGGAACACCTGATTGATTGACTCAATCGTTCGTTCACCAATCGATCGATCGATATATATCTTGGGCGTTAAGTTTCAAAGCAACAGCTGCGCTATGATACGCTGCAGTGGGGTGTTCTTTGAGTAATAGGGGGGGGGGGGGAGGGAGGGGTATATTTAGCAAGTGTGTTTATACGGCACCGCGCAATTCCTGGCCGCAAAGCCGGGAATCGCATCAGTTCATTGCGGCTCAGAGCGCGCGCGCGCGCGCACACACACACACACACACACACACACACACACACACACACACACACACACACACACACACACACACACACACACACACACACACACACACACACACACGCACACACGCACCACGCACGCACACGCACACACACACACACCACACACACACACACACACACACACACACACACACACACACACACACACACACACACACACACACACACACACACACACACACACACACACACACACACACACACTGTTTACCTTACACTAAAACCGGGCCCCTCGGTACCATTGCTCACGTTCATAGTATATATATATATATATATATATATATATATATGACACACAAATGGAGCTTGTATTGGTAAGGATTACTATTTGTAGTTATCTTTGTTAATATGGTGGTTTTCTCGCTGCACCAGAGGCCATGAGATATCCTAATTTGCTCGAGTCTATGCACGGGATGCCTTATCGATCCTCCGGCGCCACCTCATCATCACAGCTTAATTAGAACCACTGATGGACAATGACCTCTTCAGAGTTCCCTAATTACCTACGCACGGCACCACCCACACACCCGCCATGCCGGCGAACAGCCTATAAACCCACTCCTGCAACTGACTCACCACTGGCCGCTATTGTGCTTCCATTCCTTTGGTAGGTGATTGTCTAATTCCGATAGATTTGGACATCTCTTAGGTAGAACTGGTCATCTGTTATAAGTTCATCATCTATCAGATTTCACATAATTACGTCATGCCGTTCGTATGCTGAAGGTTCGGGAAGTTTGCATTCCCTGCCGAGTCGTCTTTAGCCTTTAGCCGTGTAGTTTAATGCCTTGAACAGTGGGCGAAGCAGGGAAACCTGAAGCTTGAGGCGCACGCTGTCGGAGCTGCATGTTCCAGGCCCAGCTAGAAGGAGCCCGGGTGCTACCTGCACAGCCACAAGGATACGATGGTTAGGAAAATAAGGGGGATATTATATACATAGAAAAATGTAAGCGTGAGCGTGAGAGCCGTCGGAAGCCCTCCTGCAAAGACAGTGAAGTTACTATATTTTGTGTTACTTTGATGCTGAATCATTTGTGTTAGATAATGGCGGTAATGATATGTCACAGCGATGAGCACGCGTGATGGAAACGCCTGTTTCCTTTACAAAAGCAAAAGGCTTTGTTCCGATCAATAAAGCATCGGTGCGTGGTCCCGTCGTTTCCGTGTCGCATTCACACTTCGTGCTTCGCCCTGTAGAAATAACGAATGAATACTAATTCGCAAAAACTACCATCCTTCTAAGCCAGCCAACGTTCCGCAATACGACGACTTGTTCCCGCGTCATTGTCTGGCTTTTGCCTTATGGCATTCCTCGTTCTAATACAATTGAAAGGACGGCATACGCCCCATAGTCGGCTGTGGGCAATAAACAACTAAGAGGACAGCAGCCATCTTAAGTGTCGGTTCAATTCTGACAAAGCCAGCAAAAGACAGATTCGCGAAGACAGCATCGAGGTAAAAAACAAAGCAGGCACTCTTGCTGTCCAAACAAGGCTCACAAACTATACGGGAAGGTCGTCTGCTCACATAAAACTTTCAGGCTTGCTTATGTGCTCAATGTAAGCTACGTTGTGTTTTTCATCGGTTCGTGCAGGGAAATTGTTAAAATAGAGTGATAATATGTGCTTTGCCTAGCTTTTTATCGTCCCCACGAGGTGGCACAGACGTCTTCCAGATGGTTCCAGATACGTTCCATTACTAGTGTTCGAAGCTGTTTTTGGGCTGCCAACGTAGACTGTCTTCACTGCTGGCTAGAATTAGAACACATCCAAAGTTCTCCATCTTACTGTGAACCGCGACGCGTCAGTGCACGCATGACGAAACATGCCATCACCGCATCAGGCTCAAGGTGTCTTACATTAAATGCAAACTTCAGTTACTAGAAACTTTAATAGAAACTTTATTGTAATGGAAAAGATATTAAGGAGGGGTGGTCGGAGCCTCTCAGTCCAGGGCCCCACTGGCCTCTGCCGCCTGCCCGACCTGGCTAATTAAAGACTTTTGTCTTGCCAGGTCGGAGCGGGCGAGCTGTGCCTCCCACTGCTCCATTGTGTCACTGGTATTTGGTCTATGAGGGTGCTTAGCGCACTCCCAAGTTACATGAATTAGGGTAGGTATGCCACCGCACCAAGGACATTTGGCCCTATAACGAGTGGGATACATGGCATTTAGCAATTTTAAATGGGGGAATACCCCAGTCTGTATTTTACGCCAATCGGCGGCCTCTTCCCCGCTAAGTTGTGGGTGAGGCGGCGGGTATTTTCTGCGGACTCCGCGCTGATGAGCAAGCATGTCTTTGACATTTAAATTGGTAGGATCTTGTGAGGGATAATGCGAGTGGTTGGGGTTAGAAGAGGACGCCGTCGCTCGGTTAGTAAACCCTCGAGCTAACGCGTTAGCCTTTTCGTTCCCCTGTACCCCCGCGTGGCCCGGGCACCAGAGTAGGCGATGACGGTGGTTGAAGGATTTGGGGATTATCGCGAGGCTAGCCGCAGTCACGTGCCCCTTAAGAAACATGCGACACGTCTCCTGCGAGTGCGTAACAACGACCGAGTCCCTTTGCGAACACTCCACATGAGCGAGTGCGATCGCCACTGCTAATATTTCGGCCGAGGTGGGGGATCCCGCCGTGGCCGATGCGGTTATTTGCTGCTGGCAGATCACGTTCACGACTGCCAGTGCGTACCTCCTTTGATAGCGCTGGCCGGTCGCCTCTGCATACACAGCTGCGTCCGTGTAGTACGTGTTGTACCTATGGTTATTAGAGTACGTTGATTGAATGTTTTGTGCGCGTGCTTTGCGCCTTTCTTTGTTGTACTCGGGATGCATATTCTTCGGAATTGAGGCTACTGTAATTTTGGATCTCACCGAAGGAGGGAGAGGTACAGCCTGTTTGGTGAGATACATGGGGTATGCTGGGATATTGAGTCTAGCCAATATTGCTCTACCAGTTTTTGTGAAGCTGAGGCGTTCCCTCTGTCGCATCAGAGTGGCCTGCCTCAGTTCTTCGAAAGTATTGTGCACTCCCAAAGCTAACATGCGCTCCGTGGAAGTACATTTAGGCAGGCCCAGCGCAGCTTTGAAAGCGGTTCGGATTACTGTGTTGGCCTGCCTTTCCTCCTCCCTGTTCAGGATTTGGTACGGTAAGCCATACGTGATTCGACTAACCACTAAGGCCTGTACGGGCCTTAGGGTATCGTCTTCTCGCATTCCTACTTTTCGATACGTCACGCGACGTATCATTTGAGCTATGTTGTGGGTTGTGGATTTTAGGGTTTTGAGCGTCTCTACTGCTCTCCCGTCGCTCTGCAGCCACAAACCCAGGACTCGCATCGTGGGTACCTCTCGGGCTGATTGGCCCTCAACTACGATGTTAATGGATCCTCTGGATTTGTAGCCTTTCGCGTGTATCCGGATGACCTCAGATTTTTCGGGCGCGCACTTCAGGCCGCTCCATCTGGAAAATTTCTCTACCGCTAATACTGCGCTTTGGAGCGTATATTCCTTATCCCCTAGTGAACCTCTGCTCGTCCACAGCGTGATGTCGTCCGCGTAGAGCGTGTAACCTAGGTCGGGTATCCGATCCAGATCACGCGCGAGACGACACATCGCCATGTTGAAGAGCAGAGGAGATATTATCGCTCCTTGAGGTGTTCCTTTGTTAGGCATTTTAAATAAATCCGATGTGATTTAGCCAATACTGATGCTCGCCTCGCGGTTGGAAAGAAACGCTCTTAAGTAATTATATGTGCGCTCACCACAACCCGCGAGTTCGAGTTCCTCCAATATTGCGGCGTGAGAGACGTTGTCGAAGGCTCCTTTGAGGTCTAGTGCTAGGACTAATCTCTCATCGCCGTACGGTATATTAGTTAGAATTTCGTCTCTAAGTAGTAGGAACGCGTCCTGGCAAGATAAACCCGTGCGAAATCCTATCATGGAGTCCGGGAACCAGCTCCGCTCTTCCAGGTATCGCTGCAATCTGCTATGGATCACTCTTTCATAGAGCTTACCCAGGCAGGACGTGAGCGAACGTGAGCGTCAGTTACTAGAACTTCTTGATAGGTTGATACTCGATAGCCATAATTGTATTCGGGTTTAACCCTAACCCCACAAACCCTGTGAATGCCTCTTTGTGTGGTTGCGTTCATAGACGCCGACAATTATGCTATCCTAAACCAAGGTCATTACACTCGCCAATTCGCTTACTGTGTAATGTTCGTGAGGAATTGCGGCATTCTTTATCTGACTTTATTCGTTACTTATCGGACAGATGATCTCAGGAGGCTGTTGTGCATTTGTACCGCTGGTTCCTTTGCTGCGCAGTGCGGGCTTGAAACGGTGATTTTTTAAATTGCGGTGATTCCTTTTATTAGTTGAATATGTCTTTCGATTTCTCGTGCAAGTAACACCCGCCTCACTGAATAACCTAGCTGAAGGACTAAAGTGATGTTATCTACAACAGGTGATTTGTAAAAATTCCGGAAAACCGAAAAATGATCACCCCGCATAGTGTAGCCACAAATATACCCGCCGAGATACCAACCGACCCGGCAGATAGGCAAACAAAACACCGCTATACGTAAATTAAACTGTTCTGCTAGACTGACGCTGCACACTGGCTTTAGTGAAAGTTACCCGCAATGTTGAGGGAGACGTACGAATTCGGTCAGCGTGAAAAAAAAAAAAAAAAAAAAAAAAACAGAGAAAACTCGTTAGTGGTTGACTTGACGTTGCTCGCGCGCGCGTTTTTGGCGCCGTGTGGGGTCTTCATTTCCGCTGATCCTTGGGCGGAAGAAAAATTGTTCCCGCGCCTCGTATTTTGCAACCACGACGACAGCGAATACAGCTGACCTTGCGGCGAAAATCTTTCGGGGATGTGATTCTCGAATGATTACAGAATATATTTGAAGAAAGTCTAAAGAAGAAAGCACAGGGTAATTACCGGTTTTGGTATTGAGGAAGGGAGAGAGATAAGACAAGGAAAGGCGAGGTAAACCAATAGTTGTAGTTCAGCGCTTGCGATACCTCCACCATCTTTTTAACTGTCCGTGTTTCGTTAACTGCACTGCTTAACTAGCGCAATTTATTATGGATGATGGCTAGACAGCGCGAGAGAAGAGGGAAATGAGAGGCAGGATGTTGAATCAGATGCATGTCTCATTTACTACCCTACGGTGGGGGAAGTGGGTTTAGGGATGAAAAATAAAGAAGTGAGAGAAAGCACTGAATGTGCCGATTCATCCGGACTTCTGCGAATTCGGGTCCACAACTTCCGAGAATGCCGCATAAGTGCCAGATAGGTGCCTTAGAATCACCAAGTGGGCCACTTCCCTCCTACTATACTTTTCCCGTCTTGTCTGGTGTGGTGCAGGAAGCTGTCTTGAGCCGTTTACTTCTGTTTCTTTTTTTATGCTTTAACTTTTGTCATTCGCTGTGCCATCTCGCCTGGGAGTGAAATCCCATTTTGCCATGCGAGACCATCGGCAGGGATTGAGCAGCCAATCGCTCTAAAAAAAAAAAAGCTTTCTCGTCTTTAGAGAGCTATTATGCATAATGCAAGCGGTGGCATGCAGCTGCATAGGCGAGCTTGGAGCCGGACCCCTTCTCAAATCCCATTTGAATAAGCCGTCAAGAGAGAAAAGATCAAACGGAGAGAGACGAGGGAGGCGAACGGAGGCGATGGCCGATGCAGCGTGCTTGATTTTTCCTTACCTCCCCTGCTTACACTGATCGATGCCTGCATGAAGTGAACAATGATGGACGTCTCCATAATCCTCAAAATGCAGCACTCGGACATGGTCTAGTTAGCCTCCGTCCAAACTAGTCAGCAATAGGATATCAATGTTGTTTGATTTATCTGGTTTTACTATATCAGTGCAAATGATCAACATAAGGAGCAATTGCCGGCCTCCTTCCTCTGTCAGTGGGATGTTTAAGCCAACGCTAACTCGGGTACTGCCATCACTGCGAGATTTCGCCCCTGAAGTAGGAATCACCGGAAGGATATATTTTTACCTAGGTTTTTCATTTGCCCTTTGCCCTAACTTAGGTCAGCGGGCCATCAACTAGCATATTGCTTACATATTGAAGTTTCTGAAATGTCGTCAAAATATATGTCGACGATTTCTTTGCGATGTTATTTAGTTGTAGAGCTCCAAGTCGGGCTAGTTGGTTGACATGCATGGTATAAATTTTTTAACTGCGCTAACTCACACTGACAAGGACGAGGCCAACTGCGCACAACTGCGCAACAACGCCAACTGCGCACGTCTTGTCTGCCTCGTCCTTGTCAGTGTGAGTTAGCGCAGTTAAAAAAAATTATACCATGGAATTTATTTAGTTGTATCAAAGAAAAGGTGAAGCAAGGTCAACAGAATTCTTATCACTATCGTGGTTTCTTGATTGAGCTGTGCCTTCACATTTTTAAAAAGATTTCTCGCTTATTGCTGCTCTTGAAGTGCGAAACTGCTTCAATAATGATTAAAAATTATGAAAATAATGAACTGCTGCAGTTCGTTATTGCTACTTGTTGAACGACTTTAGTTTCAATTGCTTTCCTTCAAGAAATGCCAAAAATGTGTTTTCTTGTGAGAATTGTAGACATGCTAAGAGTAAGTTTCGAAATTCTTGTGCGCCACAGTTAGCAGCGACAGGTTTTGCTCTGCGATCTTGAAGCCTACTTTGCGCAATTAAGGCATCGAGCTTTAGGTTTGCTGGTTTGTTTGTATTTGAATAAGTTGCAAGCTCGTATATCCTGAGACCACTCACATTATGGCAGCTTGCGCTAAAAATTTTCAGGGCTCATATTAATTTTTAGGTTTTTGAATTTATTGATCAAAACTTCTTACGTGTCAAGTTAGGTGCCGTTGCACTGGTCCACTCGTCCGCAAAGCTTTACGCGTTCGTGCGTGTTCACTCATTCTTCTTAGTACTTTCACTTGTTTGTGAAACTCTTCTTGTCGGTCGATATGTACGTTACCTTCACTTGTGCGTGAACTTGGTATGTGCGTTTTCGCACTGGGACCCTCTTCAGGGTTTTTCCTTTTTGACGAGGAGTAGTCGGCGCCACTTGAGGACTCAAACGAGTCCTTTAAATTGATATCATTAAGAAACCCAGTTGCGGCTGACGCAAAGTTAGATGGACCTACGATAAGGTAGGATGAGGGCTAGATTATAGACTCGGGGAAATTAGCGTAGGCCAGGAGCCACTATAAATATCGCTGGAAAAGACCTTTGCAGCGCTGTAGGCTTAATTAGATAAACTATGCTGAATATTATGGTGACAATCATAATAATTATGTGAGGGCTCACCCTACAATAGTGATCATCTCTTCTTTGCACTCTTTGTGTTTCCTGCATATTGGTTCCAGAGCACACATGCAACTGGCCCTTACTCATTTCTTTGCGATGCAGTTCGCTTGGTAGACAGATTATGAAGATCATGACAATGGACATCTGAGGACTCACCCTGCAAAGATGATACCGTGTTATTTCTTCTAAAACCACATACATTGTCATCATGTTCTTTTGCGTTTCTTGCATGCTGGTTCCAAGGTACAATAGAAACTGGCTGTTAGTGGTTGCCTTGTAGTGTAGTATGCTTAGTAGACAGATGGTGACTATGACCGTCATGATGATTATTATAATGATTTATTATATGTAATAGACACGATAATGAAGAAATAAATGTTTTATGGAGATGTTGAATTAACGATGAGAAAGTTGCAAACTCGGTATACTGTAGTCATGGGTGACTTCAATGCAAAAGTGGGGAAAGCAGGCTTGTGAACAAGCATTTGGCAACTGCGGCATTAATTCTAAGGACACTAGAGGAGAGATGTTGGTAGAATTCGCGGAAAGGAATAGGCTATGAAAAATGAACAACTTCTTCAGGAAGGGTAGCAACAGAAAGTGGACCTGGAAAAGCCCTAATGGAGAAGCAAGAAATGAAATAGATTTCGTAATCTCCGCCTATCCTAGCATAGTGCGGGATGTACAAGTGTTAGGTAAGGTAAAGTGCAGTGACCACAGGTTAGTGAGGTCTAGGATTTCTCTTAATTTGAAGAGAGAAAGAGTAAACCTAGACCCAGTGAGGGCAAAAGCAGACCAATTCAGGCTGGTGCTCGCAAACAAATATGCAGCTTTAGAACAGAAAGTTGAGAATAACATTCAGGTAAGAAGGTAAAGTGCAGTGACTACAGGTTAGTGAAGTACGGGATATTCGACATTATAACGTGGGAAAGATTGAGGAAGCCGTAAAATATGGACGCAGCATGAAATCAGTGAGAAGGAAACTTGGCATAGAACAAGGCGAGATTGTATGCACTGAAAGATAAGCAGGGTAATATCATTAGCAATTTCGATGAGATAGTAAAAGCAGCGGAAGAATTCTATACTGACCTGTACAGTGCCCAGATCAGCCAAGCTACTTTCATTCGAAGTAGTGATGAACAGAATAGAGAGACTCCTTCTATAACTAGCGATGAAGTTAGAAGTGCCTTGCAAGACATGACCAGGGGAAAAGCTGCTGGAGAAGATGGAATAACAGTCGATGATAATGATGATGATGCTTTATCATGGCTCACACCCACTGAGGGGGATAGGCCAAGAATCGGGCGGCAGTAGGTAGCTAAAAAAGTAACAGTCGACTTAATCAAAGACGGAGGAGATATCATGCTTGAAAAGCTTGCGGCCCTCTACACGCAATGCCTCATGGCTTCAAATATAGCAGAGAGCTGGAAGAACGCCAACCTTATACTAATCCTTAAGAAGGGAGACGTTAAAGACTTGAAGAATTATAAGCTTAATTTCAGTAATCTATAAAATATTCACCAAGATAATTTCCAATAGAATCAGGGCAACACTTCACTTCAATCCACCAAGAGAACAGGCTGGCTTCAGGAAGGGATATTCTACAATGAATCACATCAATGTCATCAATCAGGTAATCGAGAAATCTATAGAGTAGAATAAACCTCTCTATATGGCTTTCATAGATTATGAAAATGCATTTGATTCTGTAGAGATACCAGCAGTTATAGAGGCATTGCGTAATCAAGGAGTACAGGAGGCATACGTGAATATCTTGGCAAATATCTACAAAGATTCCACATCTACATTGGTTCTCCACAAGAAAAGTAGAAAGATACCTATCAAGAAAGGAGTCAGGCAAGGAGACAGAATCTCTCCAATGCTATTCACTGCTTGCTTAGAAGAAGTACGTATTCAAGCTATTAGACTGGGAACGCTTAGGAGTGAGGATCAACGGCGAATATCTTAGCAACCTTCGGTTTGCAGATGACATTGTCCTATTAAGTAACAATGGGGACGAATTACAGCAAATGATTGAGGACCTTAACTGAGAAAGTGTAGAAGTGGGGTTGAATATTAATATGCAGATGTCAAAGATAATGTGCAGATCTGCACATTATCTTTGTGCAGGTAGTGTGCAGGCAAAGATAATGTGAGAAGACAGATAATATGCAGAAGACAAAGATAATAAATGCCTGGCAAGGGAACAAGAATTCAGCATCGCCAGTCAGCCTCTAGAGTCTGTAAACGAGTACGCTTATCTAGGTCAATTAGTCACCGGGGAATCTGATCATGAGATGGAAATTTTCAGAAGAATAAAATTGGCTTGGATTGCATACGGCAGGCATCGCTAAATCCTGACTGGGAGCTTACCACTGTCGTTGAAATGAAGAGCGTACAATTATTGTATTCCACCGGTGCTAACATATGAAGCAGAAAATTGGAGGTTAACAAGGAAGCCCGAGAACAAGTGAAGGACCGCACAAAAAGCGATTTAACGAAAAATGTTAGGCCTAACATTAAGAGACTGGAAGAGAGTGGTGTGGATCAGAGAGCAAACGGGGATATCCGATATTCTAATTGACAATAAGAGAAAAAAATGGAGCTGGGCAGGCCCCGTAATGCGTAGGATGGATAACTGATGGACCATTATAGTTACAGAATTAATACTAAGGGAAGCGCAGTCGAGGACGGCAGAAAACTAGGGGGGTGGGAGGTGATGAAGTTAGGAAATTTGCAGGCCCAAGTTGGAATCAGCTAGTGCAAGAGAGGGGTAATTCGAGATCGCAGGGAGAGGCCTTCATGCTGCAGAGGACATAAACATAGGCTGATGATGATGATTATTATATGTAATATTTGGGTTTCCTACGTATTTGATCCAAGACACAATAGAAAGCAGTTCTGATGGCTTTGCAGTGCAAATGCTATATATATAGCTGGTATAAATATGCTGGTGCTGATAATGATGATGATGATGAATATGTGAAACCCTACACTACATGGTGATTTTGTCTAATTGTAATATTTATGTTTTATGCACATCAGTTATATAGTACAATAGAAACTGGCTCTGGTTGCTTGACAGCGCATAGGCGTTGATGGACAGGCGATGATTATGCTGGTGGTGGGGATGTTGGTGAATGTCTGAAACCCCACCCCACAATGGGGATATCGTCTTCTTGGCAATGTTTGTGTTTTCTGCATGTTGGCGTTAAAGGCCAATAGAAACTGGCTTATACTGAGCGCTACGTTTTCTGGCATCAACTTCACCCAGTCCTCAACAGTTTTATTGCGATAGAAATTATATCGACACTTCAGGCGCATTTCTGCCGTCGCCGTCGTCGTCGCCGTGAGGTTGCGCAAAAAGTCCAAGGGCGGTAAAATCGTCGCCGCAAGCCTTATGCTGTATGTGCGAGTGAAAGCGTGCGAGATTGAGCCGGCGATCGCGGCTCAATCTCTCGCACGCAAGGGAGGGAAGCGGGCAGGAAGCGTGCCGTCTTCCAGTCATGCGCAATGCTACGGAGGGAAGGTAGTGGAGGGGGGGGGGGGGCGTTTTACTCCGGGCGGCTCGGGCGGCCGCGCATGCCCGGCCAGGCCGCTGTATCTTGAAAGCTATCTGCGGCGGGGACAGAGTCCGCCATGCGCTTGTGTTTTTGCGCCTTAGTTCGCGTTGATGCGAGCGGCAGCACGAAGGTCCATTCATTCGCTGCGGCTGCCACGATTACTTACTCCAGCGTTTTGACAGCGAGTTTCCGCGGTCATCGAGTGAGATGCGTTCATGTTTGGTTCTGTGCACGTCACACGACGCATGTTAATTTAGTTAGTGTGCCTATGTTTACAACTTTATATGGCCCATAAAACTGTTATCTTTACTTCGTTTAGCTGTCCACTAATTTGCTGTCGCAATCGATGCTTTTCGCCTTCTGGGTGAAACTGCGACTTTTTTTCACGTGACTCATTTTTACAAGAGCTTAGTTATGCTATTGAATGCACCAAAACTCACCATGCTTGTTCACGTTGCTAAAAAAAATGTCACCGTTTCGCCCTAAGGGCGAAGCAATGAATGCGATAGCAACACAGAAATGTCATACGAAGGAAGGTGAGCGGCTTTGGTAGCAATATGAATTGTAGTAAACATGAGCTGATTAAGTAAGCAGGTGTGCTGTGGCGTAAGTAGACCGACATGAAGAGAGACTCGATGACCACGACAAGGCGCGTGTGAAACGGTGGTGTTGATGAGAAGCGCTTCCCGTGGCAGCGCGTGCGAAGGGGCACACCTGTAGCGCTGCACTACCGATCCGGGCAGCATTGCATGTGTAGCGTGCGTTGGAAAATGTGGCCCGACTATTACTAACTGAATTAACAAGCGTGGTGTCAGCGCGCACAAGCAAACATGAATACATCACACTGAATGACTGCAGACGACGACTGTCAAAACGCTGGCAGCAAGCGCATCCGCCGCAGCGGGGAAGGTCGACCGTGCGGTCTATCGCTTCAACGGAAACTGAGCGGCGAATGCACAGCGCATACAAAGGTCAGAGCCGTGTGGAGATAAGAGACGGTGCGGGCGAGCGACACAGCTGGGCAAAGTACGAACAGCGGTTGTTGGCAGAGCTGCGCCCCCCCCCCCCCCCCCCCCCCGCTCTCTCCCGCGCTGCCTTCCCGCTTTCTTGTTTTCACGTGGGAGATTGAGTGGCAAGTTGCCCTGGCGCCTGTTTGCAAGATAGGCCTTTGGTGCCGGAGCGCAGCGTCGCCCCGCCTCCCTCCCTCCCATACCCCCACGGCCTTTCGCGCAACGGTCGCGTTTGCTTTCCGCCGTGCGTTCGCTCTCCGTGATAGCGCGCGTTCCCCGCACGCTTCCGCTCGTGCATACGGCGCGCGGCGACGATTTTATCTATACGGAACCTCACGGCGACGGTGACGCCGACGGCAGAAATCCGGTTGAAGTGTCCATATAATTGCTATCGCACTAAAAAAAAACGCGTTTCTGCCTATGGGATCGTTAGATAATAAGACGACTCTCGTATCGGAAGAGAGTAGACCGTAGTGTCATCACTCAAAGGTGGATATAGTGATTTTGTCACTATATCCACACTAGCCATAGCACCGACAAGAAGTGAGGCATTTTAGATATTATCTTTAATTAACTTTGTGGATATTTGCTTTGCGTGGAACACTGTCATTTTTATTCAGGGGCTTAGTAAACGAAACTTTTTGTCTGCCTTTAATCTATTTACAATCGGCAGGTATAAAACGTACCGTACGGAGATTTGAATAAGTTTACGAGCAATTTCGCTTGCTTATGGCCAATGCAAATTTGATAAAGATAGGAGTTATCTATCACGAAGATATGTGTTTGTCGTAACTGAAGATGGCCCAACAAATAGATAGCAGTCGTGGTGTCCCACAAGGCGGAATGTTGAGCCCGACTCTTTTCCGTCTTGTTCTAGTGGGGCTCGCCGAAACGCTACTACAGACGGCTAATGTCTCGCTCTAGGCAGACGATATTTGCATCTGGGAGTCCGGCATGACAAGGTCACAATTGCGTGCCAGAAAATAGAAAGCGGCCACCCTGACAGCGGCATGTCTTCGCCGACAAGGTCTGACGATATCCACAGAAAAGTGTGCACTAGTGGCATTTACACGAAGACTGATGTCTTTCTACCCGGTGTGTATCGAAGGCCAGTCAATTGTGTACGAGAATACTCACAGGTTCTAAGGCGTTATTGTGGGTCGCGACCTCACCTGGAGTCTCCATATCTTTACATGAAGAAAAAGCTCATTTGCATTGAGAATATGTTTAAGTTCGTAGCTGGAAAATCGTGGGGACCATCCGTGCGCTCCATGTTACAGCTATACACGGCACTTTTTCTCGGATTCCTGCGATACAGTCTGCCTGTCTTGTCCAACACATGCAAGACTAATCTCCTTGCACTACGGAGCATACAAGCCCAAGCACTTCTGACATGTCTTGGCCTCCCGAGATGTTCATCGACAGCTGCAACAATTGTCATTGCACAGGAGCACCCGATCACCACTCATATCGTCGGTGAGACGCTAAGAGCGCACATTCGACACATTTCACGGCTACCATCCCATCATTTAGCCGATTTGCCAGTGCGAAGACCACAGGCTACATTCTGTAGTATTGTGACAAGACACCACGCCTCAATAACATCTGGCTTCAAGCCTGCGAAACGCCCAACATCGGCATTGTGGTGTCTCCGGCAAATTCACGTGTGCCTCTCAGTTTCTGGGATTACAAAAAAGGAAGACTAGTCGCCATTAGCCCTGAAGCAATTGTCTGAGCTTGTCCTGAACGAATATTACTTTGACCGCATACATATTTACACGGACGGTTCCACCAATTCCAACAGATCTACCGACCCAGTGGTTGTTCCATCGGACGCTGTCTCCTTGCAATTTAAATATTCGCACGATACCACGTCTACAACAGCAGCCCTTGCGGCTCTTCAGGTGGCCTCAGTTACGTGCTCCAGCATCCATCAAATCGTTGGGCCATTTTCTGCGATTCGAAAGCAGCCCTACAAACTCCGCAGTTTGCCCTACGTCATGGGTTATAGGGCAGCAAAGTGCACGAAATAAGGCACGCTCATCATCACACGCTCAAAGAAAGACACGACATTTTACTTCAGTGGTTGCCAAGTCATTGCGGAATTGTCGGCAACGACAGCGCAGACGAAGCTGCACGCTCGGCTGATAAAAAACATCAAAGGGTTCCTATACTACTCTCAAGAACGGATGCTGCGCGACAACTTCAATCGCTTGCTAGCCACATCACACTTATACGATGGAATTCACCGGGTTTTACCAACTCACGCTTACACTCTCTTGACCCTAACTTGAGGCTTCGCCTACCACTGGTCTTTCCCGTCGCGAAACACCTTTACTGTGTCACATGTGGTTGGGCGTAGCGTTTACCAACGCCCATTCGTTCCTAATATAGGGATGGCCAACAATGCGGCGTGCAAATTGTGCGGGTGCGACGAGACTCTCGAGCAACCTGTTTATGCCACTGTCCATCCTTTGACACTCAACGACGTACTCTCCAAGCTATACTCAACCTGTTAGATAACCGAACGCTCTCGGAAGATCCTTGGGCCATGGCCAATGCATTCTTGCATGCAAAAGGCCACAAAAGCCCTTCTGCAGTTCGTGAAAAATACTGGATTGTACCAACGCTTGTGAAAGCGGAGATTCTTCTGTGACTGTCTCTGAGAATGACTGACTCTATTTTATTGCGATAGCAATTATATGGACACTACAAGTGCATTTTTCCATCGCCGTCATCGTCGTCGCCGTGAGGTTCCGTATAAAGTCCAACGGCGATAAAACAGTCGCCGCCGTCCTTCGTTCGTGCGCGACGCACGGGGAGGAGGCGACGGAGACGGTGGGGGGGGGGGGGGGGTTCTGCTCTTGGCGGCTGCTTCTCAAGGAGATCTTGAAAGCGATCTGCAATGTGGCCGAAGTGTGCGCCCACGGGGCCTCATCTTCACAGCGATCTGCGATGGGACAACGTGCATTCACCGAGTGCCGATAGCTTCCTATGCGCTGCGCTTTCGACGTTTAGTTCACGTTGCAGCGAGAGCCAGCGCGAAGGTCAATTTGCTCGCTGCCGCTGGTGCGCTTTATCACTCCAGCGTTTTGACGAGCTCGCGCGGTCATCGAGCGAGATGCGTTCATGTTTACCTGTGCGCGCGTGACACCGTGCTTGCTTATTTATTTAGTAAGCGAATATTTAGAACTTTATACGGCCGATAAAACTACTATCCTCTGTTCGTATAGCTGTCTACTAATTTGCTATCGCAATCGATGCTTCGCCTTACGGGCGAAACTGCGACTTTTTTCTTTTCTCTCCATATTTATTCTTGCCTTTTCCCCTTCCCCAAGTGTAGGGTAGCCATACCGGCACGTCCTTGGTTAACCTCCCTACCTTTCCCTCTTCGTTTCTCTCTGTCTCTCTTGGGCCAAAACTAAAAAAAAATATTAGAATTCTACGTAGCTGGACAGAACCAAGGTAATGTTGTTTGCTGTCACTTGGAGATACTCAGATTAATTTTTTTGCATTCCTACCTATTTAGATAATCAGTCTTAGTTAATTAATCAACTTCTAAATATAAACATTTAAAAAGAGTTAATGAGAAAATTGTAGAGCAACATAATAAACTCCCGATACAGGTTCCTGTTGCTCAATACGTGGAACACAAAAGAGTTTTTCCGAGCGTGAAAGATGCCCGCGTGTACACGCAAAATGCCTCGCGCGGCCAGTCGCACCTACATTTTCCGTGCATTCGTGGGCTTCTTTCAGCTCCAGTTGTCGGCGACCTTCATGTGACCTTGAGCCAAAAGTCGTTATCCGGGCATTCAAACGAGAACATACGGGATCGCTGCGAGAGTAAAACGAGATCACCCGGGCAACCAGTTAAAAGTTGGGGAAATGGGGTCTCTGGCCCCCAGCCCTTTGTACTGGACCGTATTACATGCGCTGGTTACTGCCCAAACAAGTTACAAAAAATATTGCTTCCGAGTTCTTCCTAATGTTTGTTCGAAATGTCTCTGAAGCTGTAACTTCTAGTACGCCGAAGTTTTGTTTGTCTCTTCCAATAGCGAAGCTCAAAAGACAAATACAGGGCACCATACACTTTATTGTCATCTTTTAGCGCTGAGACAGGGTTGCCTGTGCTCTTTTGAACGCCAGCGGTCCGTGAGTGCCGCCATGGCCTCCGAGATGTGCGCGTGCGGGCTGGTTAGCTGGCGCGTGGAAATCTCAGAGGCAATGGTTCCGTGGCGCGGGTTTTGCGTCGCCTCGAGTGATGGCGCTTCTAGCTGGGCAGTGCACTCGGTTTCCCTGGCGTCTTTCGCTGCCTGTGGTGCCGCCTTCAGCTGGTTTTCTTCTAGCTGGCCAGCGTCCATGTGGACCAGTGCACAGTATGGCATGCTGCGGTGTGGTGCGGTGTGGTGGGCTATGCCGTTGCGAACATGCACTACACCCATTTTAACATTGTGGCGAGTATCATCTCCAACCAATCTGCTTTGCCGGTAGCGATTTCATGCTTACATCTACTCTCGATTACGGGAGAGCCAGCAATTTTTTTTCATCTTGGTCTACAATTTTCCCATTGACACTTTTCATGTAACTATAATATTTGAGAAGCTAATGAATTAAGACTAATTCTGTAATTAGGCGGAATGCAAAAAGTAATCTGAGTGTCTCCAAGCGACGGCAAAAAACATTACCTTGGTTCCGTCCAGCTACGTGGCATTTGCATATTTTTTAGAGTTTGGCCGAAGTTAAGTGAAACACCTTGTATGCAGCTGCACATTCATTTCGTTTTCGGTCGCAAAAGCAAGCCGAACGCAGATATTTTGCCTGGATCTGTGACCAAACGTCTCAATAAAGCACGGAATCTTTATTATTTTTATATAATTAACGAAAGGGATTTATAACGTAATACAGCGGCCTCTGTCTGCAATCGATGATGCTCCAGTTATATAATGTTAGTTTCGAAGCTGCACAAGAATGGAGCTTTCATTTGCGAGGTGCCTTCTGTGGCTCGCTATTTACAGACGACCAGTGTGTTGAGAATGAATATCGATGGAGCAATGTCAAGTTAGCATGGGTTAGGATAAGTTACAGTACTTCTAATAGGAAAGTAGTCATGATTTCTGTGGCTTTAAAGCCACAAGTGCCAGAACTGCTACGTTGAATATTAGGTCATCATAATGGACACCTCCGGGGCGAGAAATTCAGCTGGAGCCTAAACATTTTAGAATAGCAAGCATTTCGTCACATGTTAATCTCGGGTGAACGTTTAATAATTGCAATAATAGTAATGGCTTGTGACAAAAGCGTCGACAGCAACGATCGTTTTCCACGTTTCAAGCCAATGTCAGGTATCATGGCATCGCAGCAACTGTGATTGCACCTGTGTCAGCGGGCCTTACGCAAATAACTGTTTTAAGATAATGTATGGTAACGCAGTTCTATTACCTATTGTACAGGGATACTGACAGAGATAGAGAGAGAGAAATAGAAGAGAGGAAAGGCAGGGAGGTTAATCAGACGCACGTCCGGTTTGCTACCCGGGATACTGAGTGACCTGACACTGAATTTACTCGATAAAAAATTCTTAACGGAGATTCGCGTTAACTAAGAGCTGAGAAAGCTGAAAGACGATTATGTGCGTCACTGAAGCAGCTCGTCCGCAAGATGACCTCTCTGCACCGCATGCAATAAACATTAGCCACAGGAAGAAGAATAAAAAGAAACAAGCCAGACTGATTAATCGAAGGCAAGCCAAGCAAGAAGCCATTCGCTGCGCTTGGCTGAGTAATGGGTCATCGAAGGGATGGAAGCACCAGGGCAAAAAGGCTGATCGCTGTGCTCACGTCAGCCTTGCTTTGTTTTATCTTTGCGGGCAATGCTTTCAACATATACGACACCGTGGTGTTTTCGAGAAGCGTAGGTGGCTACCGGCCTTAGCATGTAGAAATGTGTGCGACATGAGAGCGAAGGCCGACGCCTAGCAACAGTACGACTCACACCATGCGTCCCACTGCAGTGCACATAGGAAAGCACACACTCTCTTAGTCTATGGTTCCACATAGTAGGTTCCACCTGTATTCTAAACCTCGTTTCACAAAAGCTCCACAATTTAAGTGGAACATTTTTCAAATACGTTACATCAAATGGTCCATTGAGCGGAAAAGCCGGTGGCGTCTGTAGCAGTGAAACGACACCTAAATAACCATTGGGTGCGACGCCACGTCACGAGCGTGCCTCGACGGAGCAGAGCGGACAAAAGGGATCACCTGCAGCCGCGCTAGCGCGCCAGGTGTTGCTTGAGGGGAGAGGGCATCGCCGCGACGCCACGTCACCCTCACTCTTGCTGTTGGAAGCCGGCGCGCCATCCGTATCGGCCTATCTCACCCCTAGTGGGCTTGGTTGCTGCGCACGGCTGCCGACTTTGGTGGCCGCTGCTGCTCCCTCGGTCTCTCGTCACGCATGACGTCGGTGGCGTGCGGCATTCGCACCGCAGGTTGCTGCTGCTTGCTGGCTTGGCCAGCACGTGCCGCTATGGTACATTACTCGTAGCGGGAAAATCGAAGCACTGCTCAGCGGCGTTCAATTGGACATTAATGCTTTCGCGTTCACAACTCATAAAAAGAGCTTAGCTGTCCTCGGATTTTTATTGCGATAGCAATTATATGGACACTTCAAAGAAGATTTCTGCCGTCGCCGTCGCCGTGAGGTTCCGTATGACGTCAACGGCGATGAAATCGTCGCCGCGCTACGGACGCTGTATGTACGAGGGAAAGGGCGCGAGGGACGCGCGCTTTCACGGGGAGCGAACGCACGTCGGAGAGTAAACGCGCGTTCTGCGCCGTGTTCCCTGAAGGGTTGCAGAATTAAGCGTCTCGTTCCTCCTTTACAATCACCATATAGAGAGAGCAAACGCGACTTTTTCCGTCGCGCGAAAGGCCGTGGGGGGGGGGGGGACGGGACGGAAGGAGGGGAGGCGACGTTTAGCTGCGGCACCAAATGCGTATTTATATATAAAACGTTGCGAGGCGAGAAGGTGGGCAAGATTTCCGACGCTGCTCGACGATTGTCCCATTCTGATCTCGTCGAAAACCTCCGAGCCGCCTCCAGAGGCACCGGCAATAGTCACCAACTCCGCACGCATTCGGTGCAAACGCGGGCAAAACGGCCGCCGACGTCGACAACAGTTCTGCGCGTTGCCGGTGCTGCTGCATGTCCAGGTTTATACAGCTGATAAAACTCCTATCCTAACTCCGTATAGCTCTCTACTAATTTGCTATCGCAATTGATGTTTCGCCTTTCGGGTGAAGCTGCGACCATTTGTTTACTTAGCTCACGTTTACTTCGATTCATACTGACACTACAGCTGCGAGTCTTACGCTTCGTTCAATATTCTAGCATGTTGCTATCGCATTCATTGCTTCGCCCTTATGGCGAAACTATGATTTTTCGCAAGCATATTCCTTTTAGTTATAGTGGAACCCATCTGGAACGAGATTAAGAGTGTAGGTAGGACGCAATGCGGCTTTAGGCCGCATCGTGTCTTTGTGGCTGCATTTTGTTGTTTTTTCTTGCTTTTTTTTTCTTCCTTGCACTTGGAGTGACGACGACGACCACCTACGGGGTTTCCTTCCCATGAAGAGGACAGAAACACGAGGTGGAGTGGTGGGTGTTTTTACGTACATTTCGTGAAGCCCCGTTTGCAATAGTCCTCGCAACCTTTTCGGCTCCGAAGCGGAATCGATATCGCGGTTTCTGTCAGCAGCGCGCATACGACTACTTTCGTGTTGCGCGATGTCCTTTCTTTATTTAACCCTGCCCGCTAGCCTCTCTAACCTTTTCCCCCGACGCTCGTATGACCTGTAGCTCGTACGTCGAAGCCCCATCGAAACTCTCCGCACGTGCTGGAGTTCGCTGCCGTGACAAAGTGTGCGGCTTCTGGCAGGCCTCGACACGACCCAAAAGCAATGCGTATATCCTAGACGGTTACCCGTTATCTTGTACCGTGGAAACACGGCAGACTTTATGAAAATGTATCTTAAAAGAGGCGTACCTAAGCAGCTACCATTTTTCTTTCAACATTTTCTATTTTGGAGGTGAAGGAAAAGAGAGGAATAAAAATGACAGGGCAAATATTGCAAAATACAAGTCTTCTGCCATGACTTCGTGAGCTTGTATAAGAGCATAGCATTTCAAATTTCAGGCTTACAATCATAAATGTGTGAATAGGGGCAAAAACACATCGAAGGCTCTACACCTACGCCTAGCAATGAAAAAGAAAAAGAAAAGGAAACATAATGTCAAAGCCTTTCAGCTTGGGTGCCTTTGCATATAACTATATGGGACTAAGACAAGCCTTCCTGAGGCACCTTATCCCTGTTTGAAAGTTTTATACCATAGTGGCATACTCCATCTGTCAGCCCCCTTCCTGATATGGGACTTCATGGGGATTTCAGATATAGCGACAAGCCTTACGACAAAAAAAGAAAAAAGGAAAAGAAAAAAAGAAACTGAGATAGCGTCCTGAACGTAAATAGATAAGTACACTGGCGACTTCAATTCAAAAGTGGGGAAAAAGCAGGTTGGTGAGGAAGCAATTGGCAGCTACAACATCGATTCTAGGAACACTAGAGGAGAAATTTTGGTAGAATTCGCGGAAAGGAATAGGCTCCGAATAATGAATACCTTCTGCAGGAAGCGTAGCAACAGGAAGTTGTCCTGAAAAAGACTAATGGAGAAACAAGGAATGAAATAGATTTCATGCTCTCTGCCGATCCAAACATAGTGCAGGATGTAGAAGTGTTAGGCAAGGTAAAGTGCAGTGACCATAGGTTAGTGAAGTCTAGGATTTCTCCCAATTTGAAGAGAGAAAGAGTGAAATTAGTCAAGAAGAAATAGGCCAACCTAGACGTAATAAGGGTAGAAGCAGACCAATTCAGACAGGTGCTCGCAAACAAATATGCAGCTTTAGAACAGGAAGATGAAGACAACATAGAGGTAATGAATGAAACCGTAACTAGGTTGATCTCAGAAACAGCAACTGAAGTGGGAGGTAAGGCACCAAGGCAACCAGTAGATAAGCTCTCCCAAGACACAAAGGATCTAATAACGAAACGAGAAAACATGAAAATGTCCAACTCAGTCGATCGGATAGAATTCGCTGAGTTGTCACAACTGATCAACAAGAAGAAAGTAAGGAATATTCGAAATTATACCGTGGGAAAGATTGAGGAAACCGTAAAATATGGACGCAGCATGAAATCAGTAAGAAGAAAACTTGGCATAGGACAACGCAAGCACTGAAATATGAGCAGGGTAATATCATCTGCAATTCCGATGACACAGTAAAAGCAGCGGAAGAATTCTATACTGACCTGTACAGTTCCCAGAACCGTCACGCTACTTTCATTCGAAGTACCGATGAACAGGATACAGAGGATCCATCTATAACTAGCCATGAAGTTTGAGGGCCTTGCAAGACATGACCTAAGGAAAAGCTGCTGGAGAAGATGGAATAACAGTAGATTTAATCAAAGATGGAGTAGATATTATGCTTGAAGAGATTACGGCCCTTTATACGCAATGCCTCACGTACGACTTCAAGTGTACCAGAGAGGTGGAAGAATGCCAACATTATAGTAATCCATAAGAAGGGAGACGTTAAAGAATTGAAGAATTTTAGACCCATTAGCTTGCTTTCAGTATTGTATAAAATATTCATCAAGAGAATTTTTAATAGAGTCAGGGCAACACTTCACTTCAGTCAACCAAGAGAACAGGCTGGCGTCAGGAAGGGATATTCTACGATTGATCATGACCGCGGACTGTCATGTATATATCATATCCAGCTCATCAATCAGGTAATCGAGAAATCTGTGGAGTACAATCAACCTCTTTATATATATTTCATAGTTATGAAAATGCACTTGATTCAGTAGAGATACAAGCACCCATTGAGGTATTGCGCAATCAAGGATTACAGGAGGCATACGTGAATATCTTAGCAGATATATACAAGGATTCCCCAGCTACCTTGGTTCTCCACAAGAAAAGCAGAAAGTTGCCTATCAAGAAAGGGGTAAGGCAAGGAGACACAATCTCTGCAATGCTATTCACTGCATGCTTAGACGAAGTAATTCAAGCTCTTTGACTGAGAATGCGTAGGAGTGAGGATCAACGGCGAATATCTCAGCTACCTTCGGTTTGCAGACGACATTGTCCTATTCAGCAACAATGGAGATGAGTTACAACAAATGATTGAGGACCTTAATAGAGAAAGTGTAAGAGTGGGGTTGAAGATGAATATGCAGAAGACAAAGATAATGTTCAAAAGCCCGGCAAGGGATCAAGAATTCTGGATCGCCAGTCAACCTTTAGAGTCTGTGAAGGAGTACGTTTATCTAGGTCAATTACTCACAGGGGACCCTGATCACGAGAAAGAAATTTACAGAAGAATAAAATAGGGTTGGAGTGCATATGGCAGACATTACCAAATACTGACTGGGAGCTTACCACTGTCGTTGAAAGGAAAAGTCTTCAATCATTGCATTCTACCGGTGCTAAAATACGGGGCAGAAACTGGGAGGTTAACAAAGAAGCTCGAGAACAAGTTAAGCAGCGCACAAACAGCGACGTAACGAAAAATGTTAGGCCTAACGTTAGGAGACGGGAAGAGAGCGGTGTGGATCAGAGAGCAAACGGGGATAGCCGATGTTCTAGTTGACATTAAGAGGAAAAAAGTCGTCGCAGCTTCACCTGATAGGCGAAGCATCAATTGCGATAGCAAATTTGTAGAGAGCTATACGGAGTAATGATAGCAGCTTTATCAGGTGTATAACCTTGGACATGCAGCAGCACCGGCAACACGCAGAACTGTTGTCGACGCCGTCGGCGTTTTGCCCGCGTTCGCACAAAATGCGTACGGCGTTGGTGACTGTTGCCGGAGCTTCTGATATAAATAGGCACTTGATGCCGCAGCTAAACGTCGCCTCCCTTCCCTCCCCCTCCTCCCCGCCACGGCCTTTCGCGCGTCGGAAGAAGGCGCGTTTGTTCTACATATATGGTGATTGTAAAGGAGGAAAGAGACGCCTACTTCTGCAGCCCTTAAGGGAGCACGGCGCAGAACGCGCGTTTTATTGCGATAGCAATTATATGGACACTCAAAAGCAGATTTCTGCCGTCGGCGTCGCCGTCGCCGTCGCCGTGAGGTTCCGTATGACGTCAATGGAGATGAAATTCTCGCCGATGATGATGATAAGTGGTTCTTGAGGGAAAGGGAAAGGTTGGCGCTATCTTCTGCAGCCCTTGAGGGAGCACGGCTCAGCGCCAATCTCGCCCGAACGCTGTATGTGCGAGTGAAAGGGCGCGAGGGGCGCGCGCTTTCACGGGGAGTGAACGCACGGCGCAGAACAAACGCGCGTTCTGCGCCGTGCTCCCTTAAGGGCTGCAGAAGTAGGCGTCTCTTTCCTCCTTTACAATCACCATATATGTAGAGCAAACGCGCCTTTTTGCATGGAGGAGGGGGGGAGGGAAGGTACGGTGCGGCACCAAGTGCATTCAGAGGCCAAATCACCAACGCCGCACCATTTTGAGCGAACGCGGGCATAACGCCGACGGCGACCGGGAGACACAATCTCTTACCTGGGAAGGATTAGGAGTGAGGATCGATGGCGAATATCTCAGCAACCTTCGGTTTGCAGATGACATTGTCCTATTGAGCAACAATGGAGAGGAATTACAACTGTCGCAAGAATTGGGTTGAAGATTGCAAAAGAAAAGTGTACAATAATTGCATTCTACCGGTGCTAACATATGGGGCAGAAACTGGGAGGTTAACAAAGAAGCTGGAACGAGAACAAGCGGTGTTCAGAGAACAAACGGGGGTAGCACTAGTTGACGCACGTAGGATGGATAAAGACCATTAGCAGAATGGATGGAACGAAAGGTGGGAATGAGGTTAGAAATTCGCCGCAAGTTGGAATACGTTAAGAGATCGCGGGAAGAGAGCGCCGTGCGGTTCACTCCCCATGAAAGCGCGCGTTCCCTCGCGCCCGTTCACTCGCACATAGAGCTGTTTCGGCGCGGAAGTTGGGCGCTGATCCCGTGTCTCCCTCAAGGGCTGCAAGAAGTAAGCGCCAACCTTTCCCTGTCCTCAAGAACCACTTACCGGCGACGATTTCATCTCCACTGACGTCATACGGAACCTCACGGCAACGGCGACGGCGACGGCGACGACGACGGCGACGCGGACGGCAGAAATCTGCTTTGGAGTGTCCATATAATTGCTATCGCAATAAAACGGAGCTGGGCAGGCTATGTAATGCGTAGGATGGATAACCGGTGGACCATTAGAGTTACAGAATGAATACCAAGAAAAGGGAAGCGCAGTCGAGGACGGCAAAAAAAACTAGGTGGGGTGATGAAGTTAGGAAATTTGCAAGCTCAAGTTGGAATCAGCTAGCGCAAGACAGGGGTAATTGGAGATCGCAGGGAGAGGCCTTCATACTGCAGTTGACATAAATATGGGCTGATGATGATGATGACAATGGCGATCAATAAAAGAAATTGATAACTTGCGCAAATATTTGCAGAATTGTACAAGCTCAAACCGTATTTCGGGAAAAAAGAAAACACCTCAATTTCACTGGATAATGAAGAAATACGTTAAAGGTATTTCCTGCGACAGGTAAATCTTGGTTTTCGCCTAATACAAATATTCGTTCCGAGTAGGTAATTGCCATTAGGTTTCTTAGATTGCTTGCAGCATGCGCGGACAGTTGCTGGGTTTACAAAGAAGGCCACTTTCGTTACAAGCATCGTAAAAACATTTACGGAATCCTTTGGTCCAATTTTTGCTGGAAAGTTTGAATGGCCGCATGACAGGATGCAACTTGTCGTAGTGGAAATTCTATTGATGTTTGCGGCTGTGAACACATTTGCAAAGCTCCACGCCACCAGTTCTACACCACACTACAAATTTGGGCAGATTACATTTCTAATACGATATGCGGTCACCATATATCTGCCTGCGTGAACTGCTGCGCGTGCGGTCCCAGCGAAAAAAAAAAAAGATAAGCACAAGTGACAGGTGACAGGAGTGGCACATTCCAGTTTTCCAAAGCAGGGGTGGCCGTTAGAAAGCATGTCGTGATTTTGCCGCTCCGGCCGCCAGTCACTTGTGCTAATCTTTTCTCGCTGGGACTGTGCCTGTTCGAGCCCTGCAAGATATATACAAGTAAGAAAATATATTATGAAACATCCTGCTGACGAACAACTGCATTGCACTTTCAATCACGTTCATCGCATTTTAAGAAGCCATAAACAGGACCATTAACGCAAACTGCATCAGTTACTTACATTTCTGCAACAACAAAAATGGCTGCTCTTGGTAAGTCCGAGAAAGACGCAAGAACCAAACAGTGGGCGTCCCGCATATAGTCACCGTGCAGTGAGGAATGTTTACTCCGTTTCGTCGGGTCCACTTTATCGCTTATCGGCAAAGAAGAACTGCACTGCGCTATGAAGATACCACGTACTGGATCCACGCAACGAGATTCGACGGCTTTTCGTACGCATCAAGTTGCCCAAATGCGAGAAACTACAACTCGTGTTAGAACGAAATTGCTTTATTCGCAATTTGGTTCATTCCAAGTTCTACGATGTCTCGAATGCAGTTAATGCACTTTGTACTGAAATTTTTGAAGCGGAGTGGTTCCAGACTACAATTAGTACGAAGTGCAAAACTGTCAACCACACGAAGCACCTCGGTACAGCATGAAGAGTGACATATTTGCTTTCTTTTTTTTTTCGTTTGTGATTCTCTTCGTACACGCAAAGAGCGCTGCGAAGGACACTTCGCCACGTGGTGGCAAATCCTTGGAACTGTCGCTGCAACACATCATTCTGCAGCGGTATTTACACGGGGAACAATCCTTCGCTTTGCAGAGGTGAGTGCGCATCACGTCATGGCCTTTTCGTGACGTCTTTTTGGGGCCAAGAGTGCCGACGTAGACATCGTCGGGCGATCAGAGACGTTTCGCTGCGCCGGTACAAAACATCCCCTCCTGGCGAGGGCGACAGCGTGGATCTTGGCGACAACTTGACACACCACCTTCAGTGGCAATATAGAGGCGGCATTGAAATCGTCGCAATCTTCGCGGTCCAGACTGCAGCTGCAGTGAGCTAGACGAGGGTTCACTAGGTCTCTGTACGACCGCACACATGCCCGACCCAGTGGGTACGCTCGATTTCGCGAGTATGGGCCGCTAAAACCATCTACCAACATCGACATTCCTCGATTGCCGCATCTAATTCGCACCGCGTGGAGGCAGGGAAGAACAATGAGCGAGCATCGCGCGACACGATTTAAGCCGATAAACGAGTCGGCCCAACACGTGATCATCACGTCAGGGCGCACGGTAGGCTTTAACGCTCCCTTCTCTGCAGGCAGGGCTGCGGCAGGGCGGCCGAACATGTTCGCATCGATAAAAAAAGAATACCGGGAAACCAAACATTCTCGGCCACTACGCCGAGTCTCATAGCTCACGTTTCGGGCCGTCACCACGAGGGAAAAAGCGAACGGAACGGCTTCATGGAGAGTTCGCTCGCCAAGGCTGGCTGCATGACGTAATGCTCTCTCCTAGTTTATTTCCTTCCCCCATGCCGCACAGTTGGTGTGGGCAGGGGAGCAGCGCGAATCAGCGTGACGGCTAATGACGTCACGCTCCCCTACGCGTCGAAGGCTCCCCTGTGTGAATATCGCTTAACCGGCAGATAGATGCATGCTGACCGGCGTCAACAGTCATGTCACCAGTGGCGTAGCCAAGAGCCAGGGGGGCGCAAAAGTTTATTCACTCACTCACTCACTCACTCACTCACTCACTCACTCACTCACTCACTCACTCACTCACTCACTCACTCACTCACTCACTCACTCACTCACTCACTCACTCACTCACTCACTCACTCACTCACTCACTCACTCACTCACTCACTCACTCACTCACTCACTCACTCACTCACTCACTCACCGGGCACGTACCCCTTCCCTGCTAGTATGCGTCCTGCACAGTCCCCCTCCTCCCCTCCCCAATTCCGTCGCCCATCAAGTGCACCCCCTCCTCGAAAAAACACAAAATTTCTGGCTACGCCGCTGCATGTCGCCCCCTATTTTTCGAAGCGTAGTTTCAACGTACAACGTTTCTCTAGCTCCATGCAACATTGAAAAACATCTCTCTTGTTAATACAGCTCTTTTAGAGCCTGTGTGCTTTTAACAAAAACCGCCTATAACAAAGTTGATTTTCTCTCCCGATAATTGTGCTACAAGGATTTGCTGTACTGTGAAATCCGTGATCTGTGAAGGCCACAGGTACCCGTTCGACGAGCATCTTAAACACTCGGTTTCAAGTTTATGCTTGCAGACACGAAGAATGTTTTATTACAATTATCTACAAGGCATAACGGTAAGCAAACAGAAAACTTTGACAAAGTTCGATTTGCAGTTCCCAACACTGAGTGACCTGCGGGAAAAAGAACACACAGACTCACATCGAGGACAACGAGTCGTCACTTATAGATGCTCTATAGATGCGAGTTGCTGAACACACCAACAACTTCGAGGCATTTTTTTTCTGAGTGCTTTTTTGTTCTCCTTCGGAGTTTGTTTTCACGTTACAAACGATTTTGACGAACATTTTGCGTTTTTTTCGCAAACAAACCAGCATGCAAGAAACAACACACAATCGACTGCATCTGTGCGAGTCGACGTCACAGCTCGTAACAATGAATACAAAAAAGCCACACACAGCCTCGCGGTAGCCTAGCCGTGTCGGCGAGGCGGTGTTAAGCAGCAGCACATGCAGGCCTTCAAGGCCTGAACAAACTCTCGTCTTGAAAGCTAACTTGCCTGTCCTTCCAAACATGCAATCAGAAGGCCTTGGACAAGAATTTGTCTCGTTTTACACACACTGCTTACAAAATCAATTGGGAGTCCGGAGTTCAGTTCAAGCAATCAGCTTGGTTTACACTTACAACGTATATGGGAAAACAGACGAAAAAAAATCTTACAGCAACGCTTTCTATTGTCTGTTTTATTTTAACAAAACAAAAAGCCTCCAATGGACGAGCTCATTAGCCCAAATGAACACAGTCTTCAATAAAGGAACGGTTGGCGAGACATCTACATAATTAATTAAGGAGGCGGACCTACGCTCTACAGAAATCTGCCGGAATAAATGAACCGAAGGAAACAAGACGCAGTGCTACCAAAAAAGAAAAATAAGAACAACCACTAGCATAGCTATTTTACATACACACACAAGGCAAACAGTGATCGCAAATGCAATTTACATACGAAGACTCGGAGACCTTTCTTACAAGTATGTACATTCATAACAATACATCAACTTTTTTTTTTGCGGCTTGGAATGAAAACATCGTTTTTTTTTGTTATGTTTTTTCTCATGCTTGCGATAACAGTATGCGTGGCTGGCCTGATTTGAGCAAGCTAATGTGCCCAGCTTGCCGACAGCTTGAATCGAAGTTCGTAGATATTTTCGTATTTCCGTTCGTAGATATTTCGCAGCAATCGCACATTGCCGTGTGCCTTAAGATGTCATCATTAGCTCGCACCGTTTCTTAATTTGCGGGCCCAATTCATTTAACTCGACGTGTTGACGAGCCACCGGCCACCTTTGAACCTAAGGAGTTCAGTATATGCAGTTCGTTACGTAATCGACATTTCCGAGGACAGCGGTCATAAAGAAGCGCGGTTCATAACCTTGAGCCAGGTTATGCATGTTTCTGTTTTCTGATGAATAAGCTACGAACGCTCGTGCTTCTTGCGTGTTATTACGTTTGTTTCATCTCTATTCGCTATGGTAACAAGAACAGGACACCTAGTTCAAAGGGGCCGGCAGATTCTTTTTTTTGTTTGTTTCAGAAGTAGCTCGGATACTTTGTGACTAACCGGTGCTGCTGTTAGGCCTAGCTCTTAACCTCGAAGATTGTTCCACCGTTCTGCCGTGTACAGAATGTGAGAAGGATGCTATTCACAATCTGCAGTTATTATCATTAGTAGGTTGTGACACCATAGCGTCCTGGAACAACCGATGCTGTTGATTCCTTCCTGCCCCCCCACCCCTTTTTTCTTTTTTGAATAGACAACATACTTTCATGGTGGATTGCATGCTGCTTTTGTAAAGGCAGTTCACATTGTAAGCGTATTCCAATACGACTACACTCTACGAACAGTTGGCAAGCTTTTTGGCTTAACTTGTCCCATACAATTATCACCGTCTATTTTGCGGACCGTTCCTTTTACTTTAACGCTGTGCGGCTGGTACTTTAGGTCACGAATGGCATGCAAGCGCAGCATGACACAGCGTTCTTGACAGAAAAGTAGCGAGCGCAGAGTATTAAAGAAAATGCACGCACGACAGGTGACAATTACTGTTTGAGAACACGGCAAGCCCCAAAGGGTCGGATGAGCGTACTGTAGCTGCCCTCCGTTACGCCGAATGCACAAAAACAGCCAGCTATCAAAACGGGCTGCTCGAGCACCGCGAAACGTTACTAAGCCTAGCTTTCAGCAGTTTGAAATTACGTTGAACGCACAAGGATCTCTTAAGGCCGGTATGAAAGAGTTCCTGTTCGCTAATCCTGCTGCTACACTCGAATACTGTAGCTGTCCTCAAAGAGTAAAGGCAAAAAACGCGGCTAGTTAAAACATCTAGATGCCATTGGGAAGCTTTGGATGTGCGCCACGCATCCTCAAACTCTCGTGCTGCGGCTCGGGTTGGGAAATACAACAATGGCACGCACAGCACAGCCATGATTACACGTAATCACGCATGAAAACGGTAAATGCATTCGTGTGTCAAACTAGAACTGGCGAGTTCGGGCGCATCAATTGTTTAGGTTATATGGCGCCAATAACATCGATTCCCTTGCCACGCGAGCTCTCTACGATGCGCCTCAATCGCACAAATTCGCTTGTTGTTCTTTGGCTCAGAAACTGAGAAGGCAAACTCTCGCGTGCCTACAGCCTTTCACTACATAGGGTCTCCCCAAGCACTCGCAACTGGGGGAGCCAGAAAAAAAAAAGTATATAGACAGGGATACAAACTTCATTTTGACACGTCGGGGGAGTAGCTAGCTCTTTTCCTACTTGACGGAGAGGAACTGCAAAAAGCTCGAACGTCAGCTGGATGCAAAACATCGCGCGCGTCGATAAACTACACGCGTCACACCGAGAGACTAGAAAGTCAACGACAGAACCAAACCCATTTGATTCAGCGATCCTCCTCGCGTTCACAAACATCCAATCCACGCAACGTCAGCGAACGACGCGTATCTCACACAGCCCGTGGTGCCCTCTATGTCTAAGAACACTAGGGGCTTGCTTCTAGTCGCGTAGTAAAGAAAAACAACGATACGAAACAACTACGGCTGAGGAACTACGATGTACCACAGAGACAGAGAAGCGGTGGCTGTGTTTTTCTTCTTTTTTTTTCTCTCTCTTCTTCTGCCTCCTTCATTTCTGCTCTTTCACATGTTTTCGAAAGCCGTCCGTCGTCCTATGTACGGTGGTCGCAGGCTGTCAACGGTGCCCCCTAGGGGGCGCCTCACTTCTTGCCCCATTTCTGGAACAGGCCCATCCTCTGGCACCGGCAGTTGGTACCCCACAGGTTGCATCGGCACGATGAGTTGTAGCAGCAATCGTTCGGGCGGTGGTCGCAACTGCCCCCACGACGAATGCAGCTCCTCCTGCGAGAAACAAGCGGCAAAAGCGTCAGGAAAGATTACCCTGAACCATTTTCAGTCACTACACTTACTGCGGAAGAAGTGGCCTCTGAGTGCCACAAGAACCGCGAAAGCATCCACGAATCAGTGCTTAAAGTCAGGAGGGGCCCGAGGGGGCCCAGCCTCCTCTCCATTTTTTTAAGGAGCGGCGCCTCCCCCCCTCGGCAGGTGAACTATAGCACTGCGGAATCCTTTCGACAGGTGCTTGAGGTGACTTATTAACAGTGGTGTTCCTGTGCGGGGCAATTCTAACTGTACAATTTTTCAATAAATGATTTAATGGCGATTAATCGGTTGATGTGGCCCCGAGTGAAGGCTGGTCCCTGGCCGAAACTTCACTAAAATCGTGGTATTTTTCCTACGTGCTTCTATTCGTTGACCTGTTTCCCTACCGGATCCTGAGATTCAACGCTTCACTAACGTGTGTGCCTGTATGTATATATATATATATATATATATATATATATATATATATATATATATATATATATATATATATATATATATATATATATATATGAGCGTGAGTGCTATGCGCCATGTCGGGCAATTACGTAGGCGCCGTGAAACCTCGACAGCGACCTCGATAGCATTCGCTTCTGTGGTAAAAAAACAATTATGTAATACTGCCACTATTCCTATCAACAAAGTTTCAAAGGATTGAAAAGGGCAGCTAGTGCGAGTGACACCCTCATTTTTCAAAGGGCGTTTGACTGTAAGTGTCGTAGAAGCTGCCTTGCGAACATCGTTAACCAAGATGGGTGGTCGTTGCGACGGATATCATTAAACTTTAAAAGTGCGCCCAACATCGCGCACTATACAATTCGTCAAGGAAACATCGTTCTCGGATATAGCGGCTTTGTTGGTTGGCCTGCCAAATACCAGGATGACGATAAACACCTGGAGACAGGGGACAAATAAAGCACCTTCAAAAGCTCCCCCACCAAAGCATGATATATACTATAACATCGTGTGTTTTTTAAAATGCATGTGAAATGCTATTATTACAACCGATAAACAAGTTACAAAAGTTTTTTAGCGGCACTTTTTACGGTTAGCTAGAGCATCTTCGCTGTTTTTTAAAAAATCCTGCCAAATGTTGTCACTAATAAACTGCTCAAAGACATCTGATGGCACCGTAAGTTTAGACAAAAAAGAGAAGAACATTGTACAATACATTTTTCACTGCGGCGAGTTGATAGCGAACTTGCAATATAAGTACATCGCGCGAAAGATTTAAAAAATCGCTATATGGGAAAAAGCCCCAGGCGTCCTCTCCTTGCAGATACCATCTTTGTAGGACGGGCATGCCTTCTGTTTTGTCATCGTGTACGGGATACGAACATACAGTTCTACTGATATATTATATAGACGCGAAGAATCAAACAGATGGACCGGGACGGATATGAAAGGGGCGGGAGGTATATGACTGGGAAAATGCTGCCTGTCAGATTTATTTATTCTCCACGCGGCAGTCAATGGTGAATAAACTATGCATATTCCAAGTTTACGTGAAAATCTTGGCAGATATGTACAAAGATTCCACAGCTACCTTGGTTCTCCACAAGAAAAGTAGAAAGATACCTATCAAGCAAGGGGTCAGGCAAGGAGACACAATCTATCCAATGCTATTCACTGCATGCGTAGAAGTATTCAAGCTCTTAGACTGGGAAGGCTTAGGAGTGAGGATCAACGGCGAATATCTCAGCTACCTTCGGTTTGCAGCCGACATTGTCCCATTCAGCAACAATGGAGATGAATTACCAACAAATGATTGAGGACCTTAATCGAGAAAGTGTAAGAGTGGGGTTGAAGATGAATATGCAGAAGACAAAGATATTGTTCAAAAGCCTGGCAAGGGAGCAAGAATTCTGGATCGCCAGTCAGCCTCTAGAGTCTGTAAAGGACTACGTTTATCTAGGTCAATTACTCACAGGAGACCCTGACCATGAGAAACAAATTTACAGAATAATAAAATTGGGTTGGACTGCATACGGCAGGCATTGCAAAATCCTGACTGGGAGGTTACCACTGTCATTGAAAAGAAAAATGTACAATCATTGCATTCAACTGGTGCTAACATATGGGGCAGAAACTTGTAGGTTAACAAAGAAGCTCGAGAACAAGTTAAGGACCGCACAAAGAGCGATGGAACGAAACATGTTAGGCCTAACGCTAAGAGACAGGAAGAGAGCGGTGTGGATCAGAGAACAAACAGGGATAGCCGATATTCTAGTTGACATTAAGCGGAAGAAATGGAGCTGGGCAGGTCGATGTAATGCGTAGGATGGATAACCGGTGGACCATTAGAGTACAGAATGGATACCAAGAGAAGGGAAGCGCAGTCGAGGGCGGCAGAAAACTCGGTGTGGTGATGAAGTTAGGAAATTTGCAGGCGCAAGTTGGAATCAGCTAGCGCAAGACAGGGGTAATTGGAGATCGCAGAGAGAGGCCAGTGTTGCGTTCGTCCTTCACTTTTTTTAAAGGTCTTGTTCCGAAGTAGTCAGCACATTGATACGGTGGCTTACGTCTGGACGTATTGAACTGCATCCGTTGACACACCACAATGCAAAGCGTACGGGTCGGCTCGCGCCGACCTCGATCCACATTATCTGGGCATGTCCCGCAAGCGACACGAACTGAAAAAGCGGTGTTCTCGTGCTGCTGAAGGTTTCTCACGTATCGATAAGGTAAAAATGCGCCAAGGCCAACGAGGTATAGACATATGAAGCCGACACGAATTGACACAACCGGCGAGACCTAAATACCTATCCAAACGTCCCCTCTTCCACGTCCACGTCACTTCCCCATGCCTCGATATTAAAAAAAAAAAAAAAAAATCGGCATTTCGAAATAAACAATCTGATAACGCCAGAATCCTGTCAAGAAAGAGGCGGTCGATATTTCTGTTCCCCGATAGCTTGCATGTAGATTAGAAATACTTCATCTCTCGTGCTCCCAAATTGCTAATAAACAACGCGTTCTTAGGTAGTCAGCATGGATGTCGCGCGAATGCGTTTCTCATAGACTGCAAGCCGTTCAGGTGGCAGCCTCCGTTCAGTTCGCATGTTCATTTTAGCGCTTTCTTTTTGGTTTTACAACCTCTCGAATCGGCTTGCAATCCAGGGCCAAAGCCTTGCATCGCCAGCGTATAGGCTGGTTATGAAATTCGCTTTGTCAGAGTGTCAAAAGGCGCTTTGTGCGTCGCAAACAGAAACGAACCAGCGCAAAGAAATTTAATTTCGGATGTCGAAATACTGCGATGCTCTCGAAATGCCGCACGGGAGCTCAGCGTGATTGCATCGCGCACGTGAAAAGGTGCCGTTTAAAAGTCCAGTCGCCGGGTGCGGTTCGCTTAGTGCCGCGTTTTATTGCATTGCGAGGATAGAACTTTGTCACTGAAGAGCAAAATGTTTGGCGTGGCAAGGGTTACGGTGCGATGTTTGAAACCTATTGTATCGTTCGCGAGGAATAAAAAAAAAAAATTAAAGGAGACAACAGCTTCAGTGGCTTATCGACGTATACGACATCCAATAATCGCAGTCGCACCGCGCGATCTGTAGTGGTGGGTGCATGCGCGGCATGCCGTGAATGTTTTGAGGCTCTGAACGTTGGGCACGTGGAATTTCACGACCCTTTCTCCTGATGTCGCAATGACTTATTGCCACGTTAGTGAACTTATTGGATGCTCGGTTTACATCCATTGGGAAATTGTGTCTCGTCTATCGTAGGCATCTCCAAAGGAGTAAAAAAAACAAAACGAAAGGCATATAGTTAATAAGTATACACGCCAGGCGAAACAGGAGAACAGTAGAGTAGAATAAGATATACGCTAATTCGCTTTTGAAAAGTATTATTGCCAAAACTTGAAGCCGAAATGCGCATTCCATGAAGCGATTTTTTTTGTTGCACCGTGACTAATAAAATTTATTAATATATGTACAGATGCATAAAAACTGGCGAGAGTTGTGGACCAAACTCGTGTGCAGGAATTACCTGAGCTAGAAACATTTGGACAACAGCAGATTATCTATCTATCTATCTATCTATCTATCTATCTATCTATCTATCTATCTATCTATCTATCTATCTATCTATCTATCTATCTATCTATCTATCTATCTATCTATCTATCTATCTATCTATCTATCTATCTATCTATCTATCTATCTATCTATCTATCTATCTATCTATCTATCTATCTATCTATCTATCTATCTATCTATCTATCTATCTATCTATCTATCTATCTATCTATCTAATCTATCTATCTATCTATCTATCTATCTATCTATCTATCTATCTATCTATCTATCTATCTATCTATCTATCTATCTATCTATCTATCTATCTATCTATCTATCTATCTATCTATCTATCTATCTATCTATCTATCTATCTATCTATCTATCTATCTATCTATCTTGGACAAGAAGAAAAGAGGTCGCTTGAGAACAAAACAGTTGAGGATGAGGTCCCACCACTTCGCTTCGAGAAGTTATGTTTGCCCATGTCAGTAGCCAAATGGACGCCACGAAGACTAATGCAGATAAACAACGCAATTGTTACTGCAGGAGGAAGGACATGCCGAGCTTCTGAAGCGCTGCCGCGTTCCACTGTGTTTGTATTTGAATCCCCAAAGAAAAAAAAAATCCGAACACAGGAAAGCGACGGCAAACATGTTTTGCCCGTGTTCCATACACACTACGAAGATGGACGCTGCGGATGGTTGAACGACCGCCACCGTCTTTAACACTTACGCGTACTCCAGCCATCCCGCCCCGTCTTTTCGGACGTGTTTGCTGATAAAGCGATATAAATTCTTTGCACTCTGCAAAGCGAGGGACACGTAGACACAGAAAAAAAATAAGAGAAGAGGACACGTCTTCGAACAACTAAATTTGTGGACACCTTATTGGGAACATCGAACAACCGTCCCGGAAAGACCAAATACGTGTCGGTCGTCGAAGTGGCGCTGCGCTGTTGGGGCCAGCAAATGGAATTTGCGCTCCGGTCGCCTCCCACGCTATATATGGCTTCGACCGTGGGTCCGCAGCAACTCTGGAAGTACAGCCGTCCAAGCGGGAATGATATTTATTTGTTTCTTATTTCACCCAGTCTTTGCATTTCGTTCAATGTTCCTTAATGCTGACGTTCAATGGGCGTCTCAACAACCTACGCCCGGCTCTTTTCTCCCGGGAAAGGGCCCAGCTAGTATGAGGCGCTTAGCGATCGAAAGGCTAGCGACCACTGCAGCACGCGTCGCTATCGCAACTTGCGACGTGATGCCGTCCTGTCTCAAACAACCCTCAATAACAAGAACCCGTTCACTAAACAATAACAAGTAAAATGAGCAAGTTCACCAAACAATAACTGCCGGAGGAGACTCTGATGTACCGAATGCTCAGCTACCAAGGGATCCAGGGGTCGTAAATGGATTTGACTGACCTCTGTGCTTGCGGCTTCAATCATTCTCCTGTAGCGTTATTTATTACGCATTAGCTTTCTAAATTTTTCGGCAATGATAGTTTTCCAAACACAGCTAGGCAGCAAGCCTCTGCGAAAATTCAGAATCGTTGCCAAATCGTTGCATTTATAACGCGATATCTTGTAGAAAACTTCCAATGTAGAAAGTCGGAAAGCCGTTTGAAAGCACGAGGAGGTTTATGCAAATTCATGATTGTGCTATTCATCACTCCCATGATACAAAAAAAAACAACCTTGCTGACCCCGCGGATATCAGTTACGGGGTTCCGTCCACTAATATGTGCAAAAAAATCTATGTCTGAAGCATGCAGTGCTTGCGTGGCGATGATCATAAAGTTTCCTACGAAAAAGAAAGTCACAGTTTCGCATGACAGGGAAGCACTGATAGCGATATCAACGTGTTCGACAAAACACCTTTATAAGCCGTATAAATTACAGCAAATGTTCGCTTACTCACTTAACAAGCATGGTGCCACGCGCGCACTCACAAACATAAACAGGCCTCACTCGATGACCGCGATCACTCGCTGTCAAACGCTGGCGTGAGGACAAGTGCCAGCAACGGAGGGCGTACGTGCTCGTCCAACACAAACGCTCCGCGCTGCCGCTGGCTTCGCCATTTCAGTTGTGCCGTGTCTCCACAACTCAGGATTACGGGACCACAAACACCAGGTGCGTGTGAAGACAGCGCGCAACAACAGCGCACGAAAAGCCACCGTCCAACTCGGCTTGCTCTTAGCCCTGCAGCATCGATCCTCCGCAGGTAAGCTTCAACGTAGGGCGCGTGGGCCGTGTAAGCGCTCCCAGAGCGCTCAGAGACGCGGATAGCCATGCGTATAACCACGGCCGGCTTAGAGGAGGAGACGCGCGCTCGATTTCCTGATCTCCAGCATTGGGCGCGCGAGAAGACTGCGCGCATCAAGCCGCCATACTGTACATATCCGCTCCCCCTCGCACGTTTGCCCTACAAACCCGCAGCATACTGCGCGCCTGCCGTGCATTCTCCTCGCACCTGGAATAATTTATGCGGGACATCACGGCGACGGCAAAATTTTGTCTAAAGTGCTGGCATAATTGCTATCCTAATAAAATTAAGAAATGAAGCCGTGGCACCAGTGACTACAGGAGATGCAAGTATGACGTTTTAGCTAGCACTAGAATTGTCGGTATTACATGCATTTGATTAAAATTCATCCATATGGCTGGAAATGGCTTGGCGGCGTTAGAAATTGTTCAATATAAACAAACGATTGCGGTATAATTGCAATGATTCAGAGTGATTATGCATTTGCGCAGAAACTTATCGCCTGGCGGTGCTTAGAAAACAACAATTGCTTACAAATGTGGAAATGTAGAGCGGGATAAATAGCGCCGCAAGAAGCAAGAAGATTACACAAACCCATGCGCCACTCATCCTTTTATGGTGGCTGAACGATGGAAGCGCCAGAGCTCTTACTGGTGTGTTTTGATCAAAACTCTATGGCGATGACCATTCCTCAGGCCCCGTTCAAACTCTCGGAAGCGTCCGTCCAACGCGGAGGGAAGTCAACCGCGCAGCAAAGTTAAACGCGTGGGCGATAAGAATCGACCGACATGAGACGAAAACGAGGCCCCATTCTGTTCGTCGGCCCTGTCCTAAACAGAAGCCTCGCGAACGATGAAGCATCGAACGTTTCGGACAGCCATAGCAGGAACGAACGGGGTGGCATTTCAGAGGCCGCATCGATGTCGTCGACATGCCGGCGTCCCCCGTCCGCGAGGGGACAATGGATCACTTCGTGTACTGCAGTTCTTTGTTTATACGAACGACGACGTGGAGGTTCAAGCGGACATTCTTTCACCCACGAATCGTACGCTTTCGGTAGGGAAGGGAGAAGAGATGACGACTCTCGACCAGAAAGTAGAGAGGACAGTGCCTATTTATGGCAAGCGACGCTCCCACAATGACTGCTCATTTTGTTTATTTTTGTGATGCTGCGGTGCGGCCTGCAGTGGGATGCGAGGGATGTGACGATGGAGCACTAGCAATATAAAAAAAGGAAGGTTATTGCTTCCTGTTCAAAGGAAAGGGAGAGAGAGAGAGAGAGAGAGAGAAGACATATAAGTGGAGGTGCCTGTTGTCTGTGGAGGGGAGGAGGCGTCTCTTTCCTCAGAAGTATAGGAGTGCGCCTGTAGCCCACCACATCCTTTTGTTTCCAGGAAATTATTGACTCGCTTGTGCTTCGGGACGCTCTGGCGTGACCGGTTTCGGAAGGACGATATCCGTGTATTGATCGTGGACAGTGGGCGACGTATGGGAACGCAAATTTTCCGCTTGCCGGCACTTCTTACACTCTTCACCCTAGCACTTGATTTACTAACTAATTGTTGATTTGCGACAAAACAAGATAATAACAGGAACTAATCACTGCAACACCTTTTCTTCAAAACCGAGAACACACTGGAGTGAGTGTATACCATTCAATGACGATATTCCCGCTCGAATATTTGAAAAGGACCTTATGAATACGGACTATTTCCTTATTTTGGGGAGGATTTCCCGCAAGGCATACGGAGATTAAAAGAAAAACATAAAATAAAGAGTATAGTAACCATGCATTGCGCAAGAACGGACATATGGAGAGCGCAGACTATCCACAAGCCTTCTAAACACACCATTTTATCTTAGCGGAACGCTAATGGAAACCCTTCAAGATTGGCATCTGACAAATACGCCGGAGAGCGACCACGTCTAGGAATCCTGGCCATTTCCCTTTCGGCCATTTGTCGAACTTCTCAGCAATACACCAGTATAACTCAATTAGTGTCGACTATAAGGAACTGCAATTCAAAAGATTGGCTGAATTTCGACAACTTTGAGTTATCATCGTCGAGAGGGTGCTGCCTTCGAATGACATAGACATTTACGGCACTTAGGCGTAACTTCCCTGCGGCGTTATAGCAGTTTTTTTAATGAGGACCAAAATGCTACTTACCCCAAATAGCCCAACAGAAATCTCTCAGAAATTGTTTTGAGGACGACGAGGAAGTGTGTCTCTAGTTGACTGGTGCTTTCCCGTCTCCTGCTGATTTTCGGTTTTTTCGGTTTTAGCTACGGGACTTCGGTCCCCCGCCGGCAGTGATGAACGTCGACACTGCCCGGTTCTCTCCCGACCTGACCTCGCGTTCCGCGGTGCCGTCGCGGAAGCGTAACAGTGAAATGGACGATGCCGCCAGTGACAGCACGGAACTCTACTCGGCCAGCGGAGAAGACTCCGAAGACGGCTTCGAAGCCGTACGAAGCCGCAAGGCGAAGCGGAGGAGCCTCAGGACACCTTCGCCTGCAAGTACATCTACAGTGCAGAACATGAGCCGTCCTCGAGCCCCCGCCATACTCTTCATGCCGGTGGTATCCTCGGACAATCTGCGGCATCTGAATAGGCAAGCTGTCTCCGCCTTCCTTGAAAGATTAGTTCCCAATGAAATCACCGACATAAGAATTAACACTCGCAAGAACATTCTCGCCGTAGATGTCACGCATGCAACCGCGTTTGACATCTTGCGTACAGTAACCGATCTGAACGGGATCAAAGTGCGCTCCCACATTACTGTCGACAAGGATACAGCGATAGGCGTCATCTATGACGTAGATGTAGCAATACCGAATGAAGACTTGCCTATCCTAGTCAAGACAGCCACTCCTGATAGTACCATCATCCAGGTATCTCGGATTGGCAATTCACGGTGTGTGAAGATAGTCTTCAAGGGCGACACCATACCATCTAATGTCAAGGTCGGCCATTTTCGCCACCCCGTAAAGCCGTTCATTCCGAAACCTCTGCAGTGCCACAAGTGCCTTCGGTTGGGTCACGTCAGAGGTGTTTGTAATCACGCTGCAGTATGTGCACGCTGTGCTGGGTTCCATACCACGGAATCCTGCCAAGCAACTGAATTTAAGTGCCGAAACTGCAAGGGATCTCATGAAGCCACATCGAAAACTTGCCCCCGAATCAAGAAGGAGTGGAGTATACTTAAGGAGATGGTAAGGGAAGGCTCTACGCACCGGGAAGCAGCCGTTTCTGTGAAAAAACGACGCTCCCGCCGCCACCGCAGACGTTCCCCAAAGAACGCGAAAAACCCCCCTCAGCGCCAATCTAGTCCAGCAGCGTCATCTTCTCGAATTGAGAAACAGCAGTCCTTGCGCGAGACCAGACGCAACGTATTGAATGACAAAGAAGCCCAGAAAAGTGCTTATGACGTTGCCTGGCCTGCACTGCCAAATGCACGCCCACCTGCTGAGCTTGAGCGACGTACGTCTCCTTCATCGGACGTACCTCTTGCTTCCGACAAGCTGCCTGAACAGGATGTGCAGGTGGTTATTCTGCTGAAGTCATTAATAGCTGCGATTCGCACGCTTTTGGGAAATGCACGAACTTCGACTGCTCGATGCGCTTTACAAGTACTGGATGCTCTCGCTCCTGTACTTGAAAGCTTACATTAGAAACATGGCCCGCCCACTTCTGCAGACGCGACCTTTTCAAGAAGACGTCAAGAATGCCTCAATTCTTCAGTGGAATGCGAGAGGCCTGATATCACGTATTTCTGATTTTCGCCAATTTGTATATGTCAATCGGTTTCCGGTGCTAGTCATCTGTGAACCAAACGTGAAAAATATCCTCAGATTATCAGGATACGAAGCTTTTACCTCCGCCACCTGTGACAAAATCAGCAAGGTCCTCGTTTATGTTCGCAAAGAGCTCACCTACGTGGCCCAGGTCGTGCCTCCTCATGACGACAACCAGTATGTGTGCCTTAGCATAAAGAAGAAGAGTCTCTCCTTCACACTCGTCGCCGGCTACATTTCCCCATCAAGCCGTTTAGACTACACAAGGCTTGGAAATGTTTTGACGTCGACCTCCAGTCCTTGGATTATCACAGGGGATTTCAACGCCCATCATCCACTTTGGGGAAGTACAAGAACCAATTCAAGAGGTCAGACTCTTGTATCTTTTGCTTCGGACCATGACCTCTGCCTTTTGAATGATGGCAGTCCAACCTTCTTGAAAGGGTCGTCGTATAGCAGCTGCCTAGACCTTACTTTGGTGTCGCGATGCCTTACCTCGAGCGTCCACTGGTTTACTGACTTGGAAACGCGCGGAAGTGACCATATTCCTACTTACGTTGCCATCAAAGGTCTAAGCAATATGTTTTCCCCTATGGTCTCTCGAACAATTGATTGGCCGGCATTTCAAGCCTCGGTGAACGCCGAATGCCAGAGAGGCCTTGCACGTAGCATAGAGCTTGTGATTGCGGACGCGATGCATGCTGCGACGCGCTGTTTCTCATGGTCACCTGCTCGCACAGACTTCGACATTGAACTAGAAAGGCTTCGTGCAATACGTCGGCGTGCCGAGAAGAGATACAGACGCACAAAGTCGATTCTAGACCTTAGGGAGGCCAGGCGCACGCAGAAGAAAATACGTCGTCGCATGGACAAATTAGACAACGAACGATGGCGTTCATTCTGTAACTCGTTGGACCCCCGCAAAGCACTCTCCCGCGTATGGCGAACTCTCCAGGGCCTTCGCTCTTCTCCTCAGCAACGCCACCCCTTTAAGGCACTGGCTCTCCACCAAGGCTGTCGAGAAGTGGATGTAGGAGAAGACTTTTGTGCGGAAATTGCAAGTAACAGAATGCTACAAAAGGATCTTGAATTGTACGAAGTTCCCCTCATGCAAGTTTCGGCAATGGATGAACTTTTCTCCATGGAAGAAATGGAGGCTGCTTTAGCCATTTGCAGGCGTTCCTCTTCGCCCGGACCCGACAACGTAACATATGCTGCTCTCCGCCACCTTGATCATGAAGCACGAGAGATCCTGCTGCATCATCTCAATGTCTCATGGAGTGACGGTGTTGTTCCCCCTGAGTGGAAGCGCAGCCGTCTTGTACCGATCTTAAAGCAAGGAAAGTCTCCCCTTGAACTGAAATCCTATCGGCCTATTGCTCTCGCCAGCTGCGTTGGCAAGTTGATGGAAAGGATGATCCTCACGCGCCTCGAGTGGTTTCTTGAACATTACAATGTTTATCCAGACGCGATGACAGGCTTTCGACGTGGTCGTTCGTCGGTCGACAACGTCATTGATCTCGTGTCGTCGATTCAACACCAAAAATCATCCAAACGCATCTCTGTAGCGCTATTTTTAGACGTGAGGGGTGCTTATGATAATGTCTCCCATGAAGCAATTCTTGACGCACTCGTGGCTGCTGAAATCGGAGGCCGCACTTTTCGGTGGATTCGTAGCTACTTGACCCAAAGGAGCTTCTTTGTAGTCACTGAAGATGGTCAAACTACCGACCACTATACCAACCGTGGGGTTCCACAAGGTGGTGTTTTAAGCCCAGTTTTGTTCAACCTGGCTCTGATTGGGTTGGCGGAATCCTTGCCACAGCCTGTCAGTCTGTCAATTTACGCAGATGACATCTGCATCTGGGCTTCCGGAGTAACTCGCCCGCAAGTTCGCGCAAGGTTACAAAAGGCTGCAACGAGGACATCTACTTATCTTCAGAGACAAGGTCTCGGCGTTTCAACAGAGAAATGCGCATTAGTCGCCTTACGCGAAAATCGATGGCCGAATATCCTGTGTCTATTAATGGCCAGCCTATTTTGTACAAAAAGAACCATCGGTTTTTAGGGATCACTGTTGACCGTGACCTCTCCTGAAGCCCTCATGTATCCTACCTAAGGAAAAGACTCCTCTCGATCAGCCACCTCTTCAAAGCCATCGCCGGAAAAGCATGGGGACCATCGGTGCACTCTATGCTGCAATTATACAAAGCACTCTTTATGGGTTTCTTGCGTTACAGCACCCCGGTGTTGTCAAGCGCCCGGAGGACAAACCTCAGAGTGCTTGAGAGCATGCAAGCTCAAGCACTTAGAACTTGTCTTGGCCTACCGCGATGCGCTTCAACAGCTGCAACAATTGCCATCGCCAGGGAACATCCCATCAGAACGTATGTCGCCACAGACACCCTTCGAAATCATCTTCGACACCTTTCCCGACTACAGTCTCAACGCCTTGCTTCTCTCCCAGAAAGTAGACCAGATGCAACCTTTTCAGGCATTGTAACCTCCTATCGATCTTCTCTTCCATCAGACTTCACGCCTGCAGCAAGACCACCTTGTCCTTTATGGTGTCTCCGGCAGCCAGAAGTGCGGCTCTCCATTCCGGGAGTTACAAAGAAGTCCGACTTGCCAACTTGTGCCCTGAATCAAGCTGCTCTACATCTGCTGCATGATTCCTACTCTGATCGTATTCACATTTATACAGATGGATCTTCGACTCTGACCAGCTCTACTGGTGCAGTAGTTATTCCGTCGGCATCATTCTGCAAGAAATTCAAGATCAGCCACGTCACAACATCGACAGGGTCTGAACTTGCCGCCCTCCGTAGCGCTGTGCTTTATGTGCACGAAAAATCACCAAATAATTGGGCTATATTCTGCTGATTCGAAGGCAGCCCTACAGTCACTTTTATCAGCTCTGCGCCGCAGCCCACATGAACAATTGGTAGCAGAGATACGATTACGCTACCATCAAGCGGTGGTCAGAGGCCACGACATTGTATTTCAGTGGCTACCAGGGCACTGCAACATCACTGGCAATGAATGTGCCGACAAAGCTGCCCGTGAAGCACATGCCCAATATGAAAGAATACCAATACCTTTGTCAAGAACGGATGCAGCGCGGCACCTCAGCAGTCTTGCCCATTCTATAACTCTAAGAAAATGGAATACACCTAGAGTTTACTAACCGGCGCTTATATGCCATGGACCCACAGATGCAATTGCAACTTTTACCCGGTTTTAAACGACATGATGAAACCTTACTGTGCCGCCTGCGATTAGGAGTTTCTTTTACAAACTCCTATTCATTCCTAATTGGAATGGCGGACAGTGCCAACTGCAGCACATGTGGTATTGAGGAAACCACCAGACATATCTTATGTGACTGTCCTAGATACGAAGAAGAGAGGATTGCCCTTCGGACTGCTTTGGGGCACTTAGACGACAGGCCTTCTACGGAGGAGAAGATCTTGGGCCCGTGGCCTCGTGCGTCTTCTATGTACAGGGCTACAAAGGCGCTGCTGCGTTTTTTGAAGTGCACAAGCCTGTATGACCGCCTGTGATGAAAATCAGCTATGAACGCTTGACTGTACATGTGCAAGGTGTGAACTGTGAACTTCTCTCTTCCTTCTCCTCTTTCAATCCCTTCTCCCCCTTCCCCAGTGCAGGGTAGCCTACCGGGCTCAGCCTGGTTAACCTCCCTGCCTTTCCCCTATGACTTCTCTCTCTCTCTCTCTCTCTCTTATAAACTAATTTATGATCACGAATAATTGCCGAACAACTGACATCTATCTATATATGGGCGGTCGTGTCTGCCTATGACGTCATAGGCGGGGCATTGGAGGCGGGTCTAAGCCGCAAGAGAGAGCGAGCGATCTTTAATGCAAGATTGCAGACTCCCGCCTGCTTGAAGGGGAATAAGATTTGGCTCACATGTTCGTGGCAGCATTGTCTACAGATCGAGATTGTCTCCTTACCATGTTCAAAAAGCGTCAAAAACTTTTATACAGAAAAAAAGCAAGGCGGTTATATTACTTTGGCCGCGTCCCTTAAACAATTTATTCGTGAATACGTTTTTTTGTGTATAATTTTATACGCCTGATAACGTCTGGCTTTATTTTATTTAGTCTACTGAAATGTCTAAAGTCCTGTTCCAAAATTCGATATTTTAACAGCATCGGCTGCATTTCAGTCAACACAATGATGTGTATCGTTTGAGTGAAAAAGAAGTGGGGAATTTGACATGTGAGAATGTGCAAATGCATCACGATATGATACGCGTGAAAAATAATGGCGTTATGCAGCGTAATGACAGCTTAGGAGGCTTGCGTAGACGTGGGCGGCTGAAAATTGATTGAAGTAGCAAGTATGCGTACACGGCCAAAAATGATCGAATAGTTCAAGGCTGATGGTGGGTGGACAGGCTCTTCCCTAAGAACGGCTCGGCTTGGAGTCTGGCGTAAGTGGACTAAAGAGGCACTAAGGCTTCTTCTGCCTTTTCTTGGCTTTACTCCCACGTGACGTCGCAATAGAAAAAGGTTACGTACGGCGTAAGACGCTGATGCATGAAAAAAAAAAAATCGGCAGCAGCAACACCAATAGTGGTGCAAGAGCACATGTTCAAACAGAGCAGTATTGTGGACAATACTGGCAGGTCTATCGGGTTTGTGCAAATTCTGCGTACGAAGGCTGCGCCGATCGTATTTTCTATTTAAATTTCGAACACATAAAAAGAAACTGCCAGTGGCAGAATTTTCAATTAGCTACAGCTGTATGGTTTGGACTACTGGATTAGACGGACATATCTTGCTGGACAAATGTAAACATCCATTCAGACAACAACAATAAGGCTTAGTAAATAACTGCTTTATTAGTACTGCAAGGCCCATGTTTCGATCCCAGAACTAACGAAGCAATGTCCAATCAGAAAATAACAATAAGGCTTGAATGAAGTACAAGACATCACCAAATCGGGACTGGGAGTTTGCCACTGTCGTTGAAAAGAAAAGCGTACAATCATTGCATTCTACCGGTGCTAACATGTGGGACAGAAACTTGTAGGTTAACAAAGAAGCTCGAGAACAATTTAAGGACTGCGTAAAGAGCGATGGAACAAAAAATCTTAAGCGTAACGTTAAGAGACAGGAAGAAAGCGGGCAATAAGAAAAAGAAATGAGGGTGGGCAGGCCACGTAATGGGCAGGGAAGATAACCGTAGCACCATTAAAGTTACAGATTGAGTGACAAAGGAAAGGGAAGCGCAGTCGAGGACTACAGAAATCTAGGTAGGGTGATGAAATTAGGAAATGTTCAGGCGCAAGTGGAATCTGCTCACGCAAGAAGCCTTCGTTCTGTAGCGGACATAAAAAATGGCTGATGATGATGAAGTAGTCGTATGAGTATGTACGTTAAGGCACATGTATTGAACGCAGATTTTAACTTCCACACTAACAAAGCATGTCCAGGTATCAAATAATCTTAGGGTAATATCAGCTTCCAGGGGCCACATTTTCTTAAGATTCTTCAAATTTTATAGGCACTACTAGAACGTCGTACCACGCGGCAGCGCTAGCGACGTGCTTGACCAGCGTGCCGACGTCAGAGAGCGTCACAGCCCTGCTGTGCTGCTTCATGAATCGCTCATTTCGTGCGCTGCTTGTAACTTAGCAGTGAGGGCGACGGCTGACCCATACCTCACAGTTGACGACAACGTGATTATGTAATCGTAATTGGCGGTCGACTGCGCCTTCAAGGTCATCTGGGCCGGAAAGGACGCGAGTGTCAACGAATGCGACACGGATGATCGAAGAGACCGTAAAGGAGCCAAAAATTTTCACGGCAGGATTTGACGCTTTGCAGCTTCTTTCACCCTGCGTCGCTCCCGCGTTTTACCGCGGGGCATGCCGTGAATCTTCGGACAAATAAGTTGGTGGCAGCCGCAGATTCGATCAGACGAAGTGTGCACAAAAAATGGACGACTTAGTTAACTAAGTATCTGTTTAATTCATGTAAGGTAAAGGCTTTCTCTCGGTGAACGTGCTTAGCCTCCTCTATTGTGAGTGGTACGGTGTGCGATCTTTACAACAATGTGACCTGTACAACGAAGGATTTTGGAAGTCCCTAGAGCTTCGTTATAAATGCGTTTGTCTCTATATCCAATCTTGTCACGAGCGAGTTAATCAGCACGAGTATCAGCCAATAAGTTTCGCTTGTTACACATAATGCGTTTTATCCGGGTTCATTATATTCGGCTTGGGCTGTACTTACTGCCCCTTTTAAGTGCGGAGCACTTTAGGGGCCCGGGCTGACGGCATCTCACGTGATGTCATGTCGTTATGGTCACGCGCAAAAACAAGATCTCAAAACAGGGTAAGAACAATTGCTGAATTGATCAGAACCGGTTCAAAATAAACTGACATGATTGAGAATAATTTAAAAGACCGGAATAATCAAGCATTAAGCGCATTAAGTAGCATCAACTCGTGAAAATAGCTTCCGAAGCGCCAGTCTGGTACTAGCGCTGCGCAAGAGAGGGCACCACCACCCCACAACCGGCCTACGAAGACGGGAGAATGATAACGAAGAACTTTTTTTCCGTCGTTGTGTACTTTGGCACTACTAATTTGCATTAATAGTTAATTTTTGTTAACTATACCGGTTATGTTTAAAGGAATAATTGCTTTCTTTGCACATTAATGTTTAACACCTAAATACAGTGCACAAAGTGGTGTCACAATATGGTACTTAATCTGGAATCTCCCGCCAGTAATGCATGAAAAATAAGTCGAGAGATTGTGCGTCGGTAAACAAAAATGTAAGAAGTATTTCTCCTAAATGCAATGGAAAGCAATGAACGACAATACAGTATAAGAAAAACCGTGAATTGATTAAGAAATATTGAGCATGTGTAATTAAATGAATATATGAGAAAGCAACCAGCCCATAATTCGAAACTGATATATAGTTCAAATTGTAAGGTTAGAAAGCAGCAAATGCATACGACGGTAGGTACATATAAAACACAAAATGCACAAAGCAAGCCAAGAACTAGTTTCAGCGGATTCTCAAAGAATGTTGCTTCCCCTTGGCTTTTTTACACATACTTTTCACATTGGGCTGCGCATGTGCGCTTGACGTCGAGAGAAAGAGTTGACCGCGGTTTTAAATTTATTAGATTTTAGAGTAAGCGCTTGCGTCTCTGGTGTCTCCGGTATTGTGTTCCAACCTTGCAGCAACAGCCCTTTCGCGGTATTTGCACACCAAGCCAAGTAAAGCTTCACTTAAAGAAAAGGAGGTTTTCACATTCCTAATGTACCAGTCTGTAATAAGAACCAAATTCAAAAGCGAATATGTATCTCTGAGCTGTGTTCAGTTCTGAGAAGGATACACCTACTGCCTCCGTGACGGCGATAACAATATCTCCTCACGCCATCGGCTCGTTTGTCGCCCAGGAGAAGTGATCGAAGTTCGCCGCGATTTCGACGCTCAATGCGAGTAAATTGGCTCGCTGCGTCAAGCAACCCGATCGAAATGCATACAACACCTTCGTTATTCACGTGCGTGATGCGGCAAACCTACTTTTTTTTTTCTTGGGTGCTTCGTCAATAACAAACGTGTTTTTGTTTTTCCCGCTAGCGGTGTACGCATTCGCGTCTTTTGTTTTGCAGCGACCAAGCTTGTCCCCCAATTCTGGGTCGTGTATGTAAGCACGCGAAGAGGATTCGCTGTGCTCACGGCTTTCGTGCGGGCCGGGGCGTTACCACAACCGTCAAGGGCAGGGTGCTTCTGACAATACTCACCAGGAGGAAATTCGGCGCCAACGTCTATGCGGGTTTCTTAAATAGAAGCTGTAGCTCGGTGACAACTCCGGTTTTCGTATTCGAATACGTAAAAAAAGGCAGGAATGCTTTTGTGAGAGGCCCGCTGGGTCGAATAGAATGATATCTGTCGCATTCAAGAAAAAACTTGAATTTCGCTTACTCCGGAAAGCAGAATTTTGATTTAGTACCGGTGCAAGTTCTTACGAAAATTCCCTAAAACTGGTGAGCTTCAAGAAGGTGGAAGCACGAAGCTTAAAAATCCGTAACTATGTGCTAAAAAAAGCATTTCGCGGCTTTATAAATTGCATTTGTTAGAGCATCTAAAGCGCACAAATTTCACACCTGAATTTACAACTCACGTGAAATTGTTACGAAGTCTTAGGGCAGTTTTACAGAAGTTCTACTCACAAATTTGTGCATGATGTGTTTCAGATCAATGCCTAACACACAAATTTCACGTGTAAAAATTACACCTGAGTTTTGTTTTGAAACTTTGCAATTTTCAGCAAATTTTGCAAAACATTGACGGCCTCACTAAGAAATTTGTTTTCTGTTGCCACTAGGTTTTATCTTCTATTAAATGCAACAATCCTCACCAAATTCGGTGCAGTCGTCGCCGAGGACAACGATTTGTCCTTTACCATCTGTTGAGTTAGGAGCTCCGGAGTTAAAACACACTGGGACCTTGGGCGCAAACCTTTAGCGCACACAACACAAGGCCACCAAATCGCTAATGCTCTTTTTGAAGACAACACGAATAGATGAGGGCTGGTGAGTAAACATTAATCGCCAGGCGCCGTCGCAAAGTCGTCATCACGCCGTCATGTTGATTGCCGACTTTGACAAGCGAGGGTCACAGCAATGTCGATGGATACCGGAGGCAAAGCATATATTGTACATAGCCGAAGCAAGGAAACTCTCGGAATGGGTATTACAGGTAACAATTAAACGTGGCTACAGCAATTAGGTGCGTCACAGCATTGCTTGAATACTAATCGCATTACCGCCGACAGCTATCGTGAGATGGGTTCAGCCTTAGTTTATATGTATAAATAATCCATGCGTGTACAACCCATATCACAAAACGCTGAGGGCAAAACAAGCAGGCCGAGCTAATGTTCAATAATGTGGTAAGAGAACGTGAAATCGAGATTGGTAGTTAGACTTGGCCTTGTGCAGATAACCAGTGGTCTATTAGATTTACAGAATGGCTGCCAAGCTAAGGGAAGCGCAGTAGACAACGCAGATAACTAGGTGGCATGATGAAAAAAAAACAACAAAAAAACATAGCCATGATGAGGTCCGCTGGCACAAGACAGAGGTAATTGGATATCGGTGGGACAGGCCTTCCTCCTGCAGAGGACATTATAGGGACGATTTCCTTCTGTAATGCTGCGGACCCGAGAGAGCAGAAAAAAATTACAATTCCGTGTTTTCCCCATTGCTGGCACTGGACCATCACAATTCAGACACGCACCAATCGTGCACGAGCGAGCAATCCGTGAACACGTACCAATTGAATTTTCCGGCAGGCATGTCGCCTGTAAATGAACTGAAAAACCCGGCGAAAAAAGACGAGCCCACGGGGGAAGAAGGACGGGCTCCAGACTTGCTACTGAATGTCTCTGCAGCCATGCGGATATTCATTGCCCTTACTGTTTCGTGCGAAGGGTTTTGAAAGATTGCAGGCGCAATGGAATGCATAGTAATATTCCCGCTAGGTGCATGCAGAATTCATGACTGCAATGCTTTGTTTTCGGCATGCGAGTACATTCCCGCCAGACTCTCCACAAAGTGAGACGAATGGTGCACGTCACAACAACTTGTGCTGAGGCAATCAAATATGTATGGAACATCGGTACGATACTCTCAAAGCAGAAATCTAAAGGCATAAGCGTGAAGGAAGTTTGAATTATTGCTTGGACAGGCGGTAACTGTCGCGCAAGCTGAGTTCAGGGACGGAAAGAATGATGGCCGCCGTACCCATTATGAAGAAAAAAAAAAAAAAAAAGGAAACAGGATGTCAGTTCACTGCTACATAGACGGAGGTGAGCTGCTTTTCAAGCCACGTGACATCCCTTTTTTCTTCTTTTTTTAAAATGTATATAGATAAATATAAACAAAGGAGTGGTGGTTGCCGTTTGCTGGCGACGACATATGTGTATATAGCTAGTGGTTCCAGACGATACGCTCGCATCAATCGTCCTTAGCCTTCGAAGTTCTTCGCAGCTTGTTTTTTTTTTTTTTTTTTTTTTTTTTTTTTTGTTGAGGCGCATAGGCGCAGTATCTGGAGAGAAGAAAATGAAGGCATGCACTTCGTTCCTCGTAATGCAGAATGCAGTAGAAGTGTTGCTCTGCTGACTTTAAAGGGCATAGCTAAATTGCTTTGGCTTTTTCGTCTGCTTTAGAGCTGGTCGGTGGTTGGACTTTCACTACCTATACAAAGGTGCCGACGCAAATGCTTATATAGGGTGATAATTTTTAAGTGTTGTGCAATTTTTTTATTCGCATGTGGCAGATAGCATAATTCTTGCCCTTGAGCTGGATTGTTCGAAGAAGCGGACATTACTAGCACGAGAAATTGAAACACATATTTAACTTATGAACAAATATTCACTAACTTCTTAATTAATTACTTTACGGCACACATTGCAATTTACGAATTGTAGCCGGTGAGCTTGCAAGAAATATCCACTTGAAATAAATTTCCATGATGACGTGGCTGACGCGCGTTTCGAGGGACCATAATAAAGTTTCATCATACCATACCATACCAGTTTAGATATATTATTTCCCAAAATGTGGAACGAAATACATGGGCGCTCCAGTTACTTTTGTGTTTCAATGCATAAAAGATCGTTTTGTTAAAAAAGAAAGTGGAACAACAGTGAAATTTTTAGGGCACGTTTGATGGCGCTGATCTCCTAACTGGCGTCATTCTGGAAATTCATTCCAAGTGGATATGCCTTGCAAGCTCACCGGCTAGAATTCGTAAATTGCAATATGTGCCGTAAAGTAATTAATTCAAAATATAATCAGTGGATTTTTGTTAGTTAGTTGAACATGTGTTGCAATTTCTCATGCAAGTAATGCCCGCCTCCCTGAATAATCCAGCTGAAGAACTAGAGTTATGTTATCTGCTACATGCTACTTTTAAGATTGCATAAAACTGAAAAATGATCATCCTGTATCTCTTTGAGTCGCACGTGTTTTTGCTCGAGAACAAGCGGCGCACGTGCTCTTGTAATTATTTATATAAACAAATATTACATAAATAATTATTATATAAATAAATAAATAATTATAACAAGCGGCGCCGTTTAGATACTGTGGTGAAGCGCTCTGTCTATGCTACCGCTATAGATGTGCTGCTTAACCACGAACGCTTCCAAAGTAGGCTCACTCGAGCAAATATACGCCTTGAAGTGCGTCATTAATTGCTTTAATAGAGCGAATAGCTTTCTAGAAGCGTTCGGCTGTTCGCCTATACGTTGAGAATCTTCCTCGGTGGCTTCTGCACAGTTTTCTCTCCATATTTTTTTACAGCAATAGCTCGTCAAGACTCGTAAACAGTTTTCGTGACGTCTCTTACAGGTGCCATCATAGCTATAATAACCATCTACTACCCTGCTATATTTGCTCTTATTATACGTACGTTTTGTTTTAGGAGGTCCCTCTGACAGTTACTAAACTACGGAAACTCCGAATGTAATTAAACTTTTCAACCTTCTTTAATGTACACACATAAAACAACAGTAAACCCTGAACTTTCATGGCACAAAAACAAAAGAAGCCGCCATAACATTGCAATCAACCTAGGGTGCCATTCTGGACTCTGTAGGATTCCTGACGTATTAATGTTGAATTCGCTATGTCCCATATCGTCAGCCTTGATTTGTGTTTCACCAGCTCAGAGGCTTCTCTTCAATTGCGACCACTCGGCGTTGTTTATAACGTTCAGCCAGAAAGCCCGGCCTACGAGCGTTTTTGCATTACGTTCCCGTCGAAATACGGTGGCAGGGACGGGGAATCGAACCCGCACACTCGCGTTCAGCAGCTGAACGCAATAGCCGCTGAGCCACTCTAGCGGGTCTATGTACGAAAGGATTGAAGTTAAGTTAAACTACCTTAGTTCGAGACTACGGCCGTTGCTCGAAAGAATCGAGTACGTTACAACAGCGTTTTAGTTAGCTCCTGATACTTATCAGCTGCCTCAGTGCCTCTTGATAGCACTACGCATTACCAATAATACTTGCGGGACCACAGCTTGTCGAGCAGGGGAAGCGTAGGAAACAGTGTTGGTAACATAGCGAGAAAGCTAGTAGCTCTATTTGCCGAGATTTAACACACTTTAACGACAACACTGGCTTCTTGTAGTTTTAGCAATTTTTAGTGACACCTTTAGTGATCAATTTAGACGGTAACTTAGCAGAAAATTAGGTGGGGGGATGAAATTAGGAAACCTGCAGGCGCAAGTTGGAATCAGCTAGCGCACGACAGCGGTGACTGGAGATCGCTGGGAGAGGCCTTCGTTCTGCGTGGGATATAAAAATACGCTGTTGCTAATTCTGCTGTTCTGATGATAAACAGTAACTTGTCCTGCTAAAATTTCTCAAGGGACCTTGGCTATGTTCATTGTCTCGCTCACTACCATTTCATACCAACGGAAATATGCACTCACATTTGTCGCTACGTTTAAAAGCAAACCGAATAACTTATCAGTGAGCCATCTGGATACACCGAAGCTGTTTTCCTAGGTGGAGCAAAATCATGAATCCTGAAGCGGTTTTAGAAAATAGATGCTTATATTTTTTCTTATACTCGCCACAGTAGAAGGCAACTTAAAGCTATACCTAAAATTTCATAAGACAGACGTCTAGGAACAATGAAAACATAGACAAAAATTCCGAGAAAATAATCGTAGTCATCACTTGGGCACTTTTCGCTAAAGAAAGAGTGTTTTGTGCCGTGACTTGGCGAACCTGTCCTACAGAATTTACCAATACTGATAGGAAAGAACGTCACGACACGGTCAAGGAAAACTTACTTTCGTGTGAAGAATAAGAGACGGGCCAGGTTGTCGTTGTAGTCGTCAAGGTCATCCCCTGCAAATGGTCAAATACGGTAAGTAAGTGAAATATTTATACGGTAGACATTTTTTTTTCATTGTTGCGAAGAAAAATATTAAGAGGTCATTTTGTTTCGCAGATTAAACCGAAAGTTTACAAACACCACCTTCAGAGGCTGGCAGTGTCACTTTAAGGCGATACATCAACAATACCACGCTCTTATTCTCGTTCCACCTAGGTTCAACTAAGTAAGTGGAACATATTCGCAAAAATGTACCCCTTACTAAGCGGAAAGAAAGCTTAACTAATGTGATCTTACGTCGGCTCTTCCTTCGATGGATTGTCTTGCGGCTGCTACTGTGCATCACTCTTTGTTCTTGTTCCACATAAATTTGCGATTAATAAATGGAACATCTGAACCGCGTTCCTTATAGATTGCACGAAGTGGCACATATTGGAAAAAATGTTTAGCTTACTCAGGGGAAATTATGTGGAACAAGATTAACTAACCAATTTTGACGTGGACGAGCGAGAGAACACAGGACAAGTGCCACCACTTCACGTGAATCACAGTTCACCTGTCGGCGCTCATTAAGCACATTAGAGACGCGTTAGGTGAGAACTAGTAATGGTGCGCCGGAAGTTGGCGTCAAAAGAAGTTTCTTTCCCCTCACGGGGATGTGCAGCGACGCAGCAACTAGGCAAGTATCGCCAGGCCCCTTTGCGAACCCGACTCATCGATGTCTTACGTGGCGAGATTCTGGTTTGAAATCGTGACGCAGCATGTTTCACTGCGGGTGTTCGGGAACGTTCGTGATGAGTAGCACGTTCGTGATGAATCCACATCTACGCACTTCGTTAAATTTTTTCTCATAATCAACACCATCAAAAACATGAAGTTATTCTCGGCAAACTAAGCAAGCGCACATGTTTAATGACAGCTTCCTGGTTTGGCACTGAGAACATTCTGTTTTTGGAGTTATGAGAGGCAAGATCCATCGGTATACATGCTGCGATGGTGTGCAGAGAAACGAAAGCGTTGCTGCAGTTAGGACCCAGTGCACCACCTCGTGGGACAGCTAGCGCGCGTCAGTGCAACAAACTGCGGGAAACCGCAGACGCAGTTTCTCAGTTGTCACGCCAAGTGTTGCAGAGAGTAAAAAAAAGAAAGAAGAGAAAAAAAACGAAAAAAAAAACGTGTGCAGTCAGTAACAACGGGTAAATCAATGAAAGGATAGTTAACGTAAGCTAAATCATTCCAACATGGCGTGACCTGCCGGCTTAACGTGCAGACGATGATTTACCATAATTGTGCTCAAAACGAAATAACTTATCCCATCGAGTCAATTGTTCTGCATAAGCATCTGCTGGGTGCATTTAGCTGGACACCACTGGGCTCAGTACCAGTGCTGCACAACTGCAAATGAAGGGTGGCACACACTGATACGCGTGCTGTGTTGTCGATACTCATAAATGGGCAAGCTAGATACATTATGTTGTGTAGTTAGGTTTGTTCATGTAACTGACAGCGCGGTAGAGGACAAAGCCAAGCAACACAACACACGCTCGGCAATTTTTTAAAAGTATCACTGAAGACTGTTGGCACCCATTGAAAGTTTGAATGCAGGTGAACAGTCTTCAGTGATACTTTAAAAATTTATATATATATATATATATATATATATATATATATATATATATATATCTATATATATATACATATATAGGGCTAATTTAAAACCACCGGCTTCCTTAGTCAATCTCCCGTAGTATGCAAGCGCCAGTGCTCGAGTTTCGGAACAAAAACAAGAAGAAGAGCACAAGCACCGACTTTATGCTAAAGATCTGATCTGAAAAATCAGTTTCAATATGCACGCCAGCAGTACATGCGTCGGCAAGGAAGCTAAGGCAAACGGGACAACGCAAAAATTCAATCACAAATAGCAATCAAACAAATCTATATATTTAGGTGATGTACGCTAGAATAATCTCTTGACACAATCTCAATGTGATACTTCTTTCGATAGGAGAGCTGTTGACGGCTTACTCGCGCTATTTGAACTTTGTCTTCTGTTTGTTTTAAAACTTCGCTTATTCTCGCGTTTCTAGATTTAATGTTAACTTTAAAGTTAATGCTCCCGTTTTGTTGCGCGTACTCGTTCCCGCCCTTGCATCACTGCGACATTACATATTGTATAATGTGAGGTCGTTCGCATACCTGTAACCTTTAAAGAATAACGATGACGTAGGCGTCACCATCAGCGCTGGTGTCGCCACCTTGCAACTTTAAGCTCGCCCCCAGAGCACGTAAAACTGTTATTGCAATGACAAGCAGTATGCAAGTTAGCTACTGACATACAGGCATCGGCAGCAACATTATCATCAATTCGTAGTGATCTTTTCGTTTTCTTCAACGAGAACAACATGAAACACGGAAAGACTTCGGATCATTCGCAGTTCAACTAACCACCACTAGACGTCGCTGCTAGTGCATGTTCATAGGTAGTGGTACAAGGTAGATTTTGAAGGTAGAAAAAAGATTAAGGAGACATATACAAGAATGCAAGATAAAGAAAAAAAAACATGTATAGCATACCTGAAAAAATCGAGCAGGCTAGGTGGCTATTTGTCGCCGCCCCGTTCCAAAGGGGATGCCATTAAATCATCATCGTCATCATCTGCCATTATTGTCATCGGTATTCAGGTATTCCGTAAACCGCATTAATTGTAGTGAAAGGCCAAACCTCTCTAAATATAATAGGCGAACGGATAAACTGAGTTACAGCTCTGTTAAAAGAACGGAATATCGATTCTGGTAACGCGGAAATCAGCCCTCAATAATAAATGAGCTCGAGACCAGAAGCAAACTTTACTCCGTGTACGGTAACACGCTGGCATTAAGCACGCCAATAATAAAAAAAAACGAAATAAAGCGACTGTGAAGAAAGTCACACAAAGAAAGTATTCAAACGCCAGACGAACCCCAAGCAGCCATACTGATCGAAGTTGAAGCGTCACGCAATGCGATTCGATTGTCATCCTGGACATGCTTTCGTCGGGAAAACTGCGATGGACGGGGTGGCCACGGAATAACGGGATTTTGGCCGGGTTTTTATTTGAGATTCACTAAAGCTAATGCCATTGCGTGCGCGTCGGCGTGGCGTTGATAAGGAAACAACAAAGCTTTGCACCACGGTGCCTTCGCATTAACCTCCATTAGCGTTCGATGCCGGAAAAGGTCGAGCTTGTTTGTGTGGGCGCCATCGATAAAGTGTGCCGCGCGTTGCAGTACCATCAGAGGGCGCTAGCGCATGACGCAGCATGGGTCATGCGCTGTGTTGATGGCGAAGAGATAAAGGGGGCCATGCAGTGAAACATCGCGATTGTTGATTTTTACGTTTTCTTTTCTTGCCTTTGCATTTTATTCATTTGCGCGTGTATGCGTGCATACTGCGAAGTGACCTGTGTGCCACTATCTCTGTCATTCCATGTACCTTATGATACCATGTTATTACAGCGAACCCTATGGCTAGGCTTCTATCCATTCATTGTGTCCGTCAACAGATCTACGTGCGCAAAAGCTCAGTTCCCGAATTTGATGCAAGATGGCTTCATTCAGTGCAAAAGCTTATACGTCTCATCACTTGGATATGAATTTTCAGTAGATTAATTATCAATAGGCATCATTTTCAAGATCATTAGACTCTCATGTAGATAATAAGGGTTTCTCAAAGATTTGCCACTGTGCGACCCGCGTCGTCCATGTATGCGCTCGCACCCCCCAGTCTCTTTGTCATCGTTCCAAGCGCTCGTGTGCCTAGTTCCCTGCCGCGCTCCCGGCAATGCGGTCCCGTCACGCGTGTCTAGTTTCCTCCGGCTCCCCGAGGTGGCGGTAGTCTTCCACGTGAATGCATGCCACCGATCAAAATAAATGTGTGTGTGCGTGTCTTTTCTTCGGGATCACTGCTGTCGCCGCTTTAGAGAAATAATATTTGCTCATACCTTTGATCTAAATTCTGCGTCCCTCTATCTTATGTTATAAACTGCTTCGCTGGTAATCCACCTGCGCAGCAGTGGAATAGCGCGTGATTTTTATCTGTAATTTTCATTTTTGCGTTCCTGTTTTTTTTTTTTGATTATCTGTTTTATGTAAAGTGTTCGTTACCAAATCTGTCAGTGTTCTTTCTATGTCCCTCTCCTCTACAATGCTGTACAGCCTTGAGGGTACAACAGATAAATAATTACTGGCTGAAAGGTGACAAGCGTGAACGCAAAATTATGCGTTCAATTTAGCAAGCGAATTGCACTTCCGGTAAGCGGAGGTAGTTGATTAGGACATAAATATATTGCGGAATAAATAACAGGGTATAATTAGGGATGGGCGCATACTGAAAACATTCAGATAACGAATCAAATAGTGTCATATTTGATTTGGCCTTCCAATCAAATAGTAACTATTTGTAAACGCGAATATGTTGCGAATATGTTCCGAATACCTTAAGCACGGACTGTGCACAATTAAACATAAAATTGGAGTAAATGTACGACAAATTTCATTTCCGGGGCTTATAGTCTAGGCATACAACATGAGAAATTATGTAATGGGGCAGGCTAATTCACTCAGGGAGCCAGACATCAGCGGCTATACAGCGATAATTTGCACTCTCCGAAGAGTGCTGTGCATGTGAACAAACTGCTCGCTTATTCCCAATGCTGCGTTTGTTCTTTTGATGAACGTTTCATAACGTTCACTGTAATGACAGAAACTTGCCAATGTTATGTATAATAGGATGTGAACATCGCTTTATGTCAGTTGTGAATATGGCTGCTCATTATACGACATCAATTCGGTAAATATTCTACACTCGACTATGGATTATGGAACTATTCGATTCGTATTCGATTCGGTATCAAAAATTACTATTGGCAAACCCTTAAATAGAACCTATGAGTTCCAATCAGCGGCTACTTTTGTTTCGCGTGCCAACTAGCCTCTGGAACGTATAACTTGTCCCTTACTAAAGTGCCAGTTATTAAACACAGTTTAGGTAGGAGAAAGTTTTGTGCTGGTAGATTTTCTTTATTGGTTACCTTTATGGTTTTATGTTATGTTATGGTTTATGTTAGGTTTTATGGGTGAGTTATACTTGGTTTGCAGCTGTGAACAAAATGATCATCCCTACAGGAAATGTTTTTTCGAACGCGAAAGAAGAAATTGGGAGCAGGGGTAATGAAACAGTTCTATTCCAATCATATTAATTTTCGCGCTCGGTGAATTGTCCGAGTGACGTCTTCCGAGTGTCGCTGCGCCGATGTAATCATAAGGATCGGCCGGTCCCAAACAGTCGGTGATAAAAAAATCCATAGAGTCGAGACAAAGGAATATGTGCATTATACCGGCCGAGCTTGTACTCCGAACAAAGGTTAGACAAGACGTAATGTTTGCGCAGTCAATCACAAATTTCCGAGCAGCCTGCAGCCGTAGCCAATAAAACCGTACATAAAAATTTTGTTCGTATATACTAGTAAGAGGCTGTAAATGCGGATACCAGGCTGGGTTGTGAGGCTGCGAACATATTCAGCTTTTTCTCAGGTCCCACGGTTCGTAAACTTTTGAGGGTCGACTGTGGGTATGCTCAAGTGGTTCATGTGATAACCTGCTTGGTCAGTTGCTAAAAGATATATGGAGTGCAGCTTTTCACTGTGTTTGTTCTAAAGATTACGAACGTTTTCAACGAAAGCTTCCTCAGTCGTACAGCGCATCAGATAATTTGTGCCGTAGGGAAAATAATTTCTCGAATGCGACTTATCACCGTCAACAAAAATCTATTCTGCCATAATGATAGCAACTTCTGTCGTAAGTGTAATGTCTTTTCGTTGCGACAAGACCAGTACCGTTGTGAGGGCAGTAACATGTGTCCTCATTAAAAAGTGGCCGGCATACGGCCGAAATTTCGCTGGACACTGGGCCTATCTGAAGGAAATTTGTTATATTTGAAGGAAAAACAAGAATTCTAGCAGCATGCAGGAAGAAAAATTTGGCTTATGACCTCATACATTAAAAAAATGTTCTGGAAACCGGTAAGTTTAAGAAAAATTGAAGCACAAAGTTTAGAAGTGCGTAACTCTCACCAAAACGGATATTGCAGTTCCGTAAACAGCATCTATTAGAGCATTTGAAGCGGACGAATTTCATATGTGCATTTACAGCTGATGTAATAGTGTTGCAACTTTTTCGATTATGTTTCAAATGTCCTACTTATAAATTAGTGGCATACATAGGAAACGGTGCATAATTAATCTATATTTCCCCAGCTTTAGATGCCCCAGTGAAAGCAGCTTACACATTTGTGATATCGTTATTTATTACTGAATTACCAATTCGACAACTTGGTACAAGAGCCTTTCCTAATTTTTGTTATTTCCAACAATTGTAAAAAAATTGACCACCTAAAGAAAAGATATCTGTTTGCTACAGTCACTAGGTTTCAACTATTCCTTGTAAATGCAACAAATATTGTCAAGAACGGTGCAGCGGATGCCATACAAAACGTTTTCTCCGTTCTTATGTATTGAGATAGCAGTCCCGGAGATATTTTTTAGTCAGATATCTTCTTCGTCTTCTTGGTTGTCGTTTTCACACCAGACTTTAGGGAAAACACAGGCTGTCGGGGAACTGACGGAGCGGCAACGACGAGCCGACAGCGCGCGCAAGTCGTTACAACCGCATCGCATTCGCTGGCGCGATGTATGGAGTTAGGAGGGAATGGTGGCTCGTCGGCGGGTTGGGTAAAGGGTTTTCAACTCCGGCTCGTTCTTGCGGGACGACCGCAAGAGCCTGACGCAATCTCTCTTCTATAATCCATCTCGGAAATTCTGAACAGCGCGCCAAAGGGTATTGGGACTCTTGTCGGCAGATAGATAGAGGAGTCGACGGCGTGTTGCACGTCTTGCAACCGCTGCTAATAACACTTAACCGCTTTCGCATAAGTTCGTTTGAGTAAGTGGAACATATTAAGAAAATGCGCTGCTTATCTTGTGGAACATATATGTGCACAGACTTTAAGAGTGTACGTTTGGAAACGCTGTAATGAGGAGGGCAGTGAACGAGCCCCTCATTCTGGTTTTCTCTCTTTTTTTTTCAAATCAAATCAAATCAAATTAGTTTATTTCCGTGGTAGAAGGTGGGAGTTACCGCGAAAAGCTACATGATTTGATGAGCTTGACGAGGCGGCAGCCCCTGGGCATGGCGGCAAGAAACGCTTATATGGCACAGACAAGGAGCACATTCACGAAATCCTTTCACAAACACAAACCTTATATAAGGAAATGGTACAAGAACACTATAATACAACGCATCACTGCTTTGCATATGTACTTGTCATCTAAATTAGAAGGTAGGCTTTCGCGCAGTGCACGGATCTGCTGAGACGAAGCATAACTTTCTATGAGAGAGGAGAGGGTAAACGCAGGGAAGGGGGGAAGGGGGGGGTGTTCGAGGGTGCGTTGCGGGTGCGGATTCTTCTCTTGACATGTAGCAAGGTCAATTGACATGGTCGCGAAGGTGAGGCTGAAATGCGGTTCCAAACCAATGAGCAGCGACAACAATTATGGTCGTGCGATCGAAGCGCGACTACATCTCGTGGAGCAAAACACTATAGTTGAGGAAAATTATGCACGCAATACTTCACCAATGAAAACATTTGGAAAAGTACAGACAATGTCATTAGAATAGGAGAATGCGAAGTCACGGGCTGTTTGCTTCCATCCACGAATAACTATGAGTACGAAACAGTGCAGGCTTTCGGAAGTTTGCTCGTGGCGATGCGTGCTGAGGTATGCCTAGATTGTATTACCATATTTAACACTGTAATGTCGTCAAAACTCTCTTAGCGTAGCCATAAAAAGTAATGGCAATATATATAGTATTAACCTTATAAGATTTGATCAGTCTCTTTATGTTCTCATAGCATTTACACTAAAATTATGTTTTCGCTATGCCTTCAGTACCAGCGATAAACTACAGGTGGCACACGTGCTGTGCTAGTGAAGAATAAACTACGTATTCGTGAATTATTTAATTGTAACGTTGATTTTATTTTAACACCGAAATAACAGATGTGTGTTGGTACTAAAGACACATGCATATGGTGCTTAGTTTAAAATCTGGGTGAACCCAATGACCTGAATTGGCGCAAAACTCTTAAGGCTCACCAGTGCAATGTATATGCTGTTGTGCTCTGTGTGGCGAATATTGTCACTTACGGTTGATTTGTATTGTTGTGTGCTCTGTATATGCGATGTGAAGTGAGCTGATGGAGTAAGACAACTTGGCGCAACAAGCCTCGAACCGCAAACGTTGATTTTTTTTTTTCCACCCGAGAGGTTCGCCCCGTGAAATGTAGATGGCGCTGCCGTGCCTCCTCAAGCCGCCATTGCAGGACGCACGGGCTTCTATGGCAGCTTCGCTACCATGTGTACACATACCCTGCTTGTAGGCGCGCGTGGCGCCATGCGATGCGGGTATTCGATCGATTCTTTCCGCATTTGGGACGGCGATGAGCGCCGCGGCTGCCCCCAATAGGACACGGGCGATGACGCGCCCCTGTCACCAGTTGTACGGTTATTGCAGCTAGTTCGTTGGGGGGGAGAGGGGTCCTGGGACAATGAACACGCCACAGAGCACTGTCCTGGGTTGGTCGAACAGACGCCTCTGGTTTTAAACGTCCCAACAAAGGAATAGAGCGTGGCGTGCGACGAGATGACCAAAACGGTGGGCCGCTTTTTGTTGCAGCCGGCGCCGGGCCGCTCGAGATGAGAAAGACACCCGGTAATGGGGCGCATTGTGTAAGCGCCTCTACAGCTGACTTTCTGGATGCCTGCGATATTATACACGGAGGGAAGGACCTAATAGAACATTGCACGCTCGCGTATAATGTACATGCGCTTAGTGTAACGTAGTTATCTCTTAGCTGCTAACACTCCTTCAATAACATAATGCTACATTTTGCTTGTTCATATTATCCTTTAATCCACACTACTCTTGCTTTGTAATCACTGTCCTGTGTTATTTTACTGTCTGATGATTGTGTGCGTGACACCGACGTATTTCTTTTTATACTTTTTTGTGTATTGACTTTTCAAAATATAACATATCAATTAATATAACATAGCTGTGTGACAGATGCCGAAGTATATTGTGCGTTACGTCCTATTTTCTTCTCATTTTTTATTTCATTATGTACCAAATCATTCCTAGGACGCGTTCAATTTTTCGGATATTAGTACCATGAAATTTGCTGTTCCCCAACCCCTGACCTTTTTTTATGCAATACCTCGGGGGCCTATAAGATATTTTAAAACAAGTAAGCTCAGAACTTGCAGACCGATCACGCCTAGAATGCCACGGCCAACAGTTCTATCTGATTTTTACCAGAACATGGGGCAAAAATAAACAAAAAGAAGTTCGTACATATTGAGGAGCTAGTTGTTGCATAGTATCGTAAGAAATTACTGCGCGAATGCAGAGGAAGAGACACCACACAGACATGGAAAGAGTGTAAGCACAGGATATTGTGGTCGAGTTATTGCGTACGCCAGCCGGCTTCTTTCCCCTGCCGAGCGCAATTATTCCATTACCGAGCGCGAGTACCTCGCTCTTGTTTGGGCAGTTAGCAAACTTCGCCCCTACTTATACGGGCGGCCTTTTACTGTTACCACTGACCACCACGCTCTGATGCTGGCTTTCGAGCCTCAAGGACCCAACTGGGCGTCTAGGTCGCTGGGCTCTACGTCTCCAGGAATTCACGTACACTGTGGTGTACAAGTCTGGCCGACTACACCAGGATGCCGACTGCTTGTCTCGGCACCCCGTTGATGCCCCCGAAGCTACCACGGAGGATACACCACCTGGCCTTTTCTCGCTCTCCGCTTTCAGCCACATTGGTGACGAGCAACGGCGGGACACGTCTCTAAATGATCTCATCAACGGCCTGCAGTCTGGCTCGTCGGACCGGTCACTTCGACTGTTTGTCATTGTAAATGGCACATTATATCGCCGTAACATGCACCCCGAGGGACAGGAACTAGTACTCGTCTTTCCCGCACACCTTCGGGCGACCGTACTCGAACAACTGCATGATGTCCCAACAGCCGGCCACCTTGGTGTTTCCAGGACGTATGACCGTGTACGGCGACGCTTTTTCTGGCCCGGTCTCTACCGTTCTGTTCAACGTTATGTCGCTGCCTGCGCGTCGTGCCAACGCCGGAAGAGGCCATCTATTCCTCCAGCTGGGCTCCTCCGGCCTATTGACATACCCGCCGAGCCATTCTTTCATGTTGGCCTCGACCTTCTCGGCCCCTTCCCTCTCTCCACCGGTGGCAATAAATGGATTGCCGTTGCTACGGATTATGCGACCCGTTACGCTATCACAAGACCTCTCCCGACCACTTGCGCTACAGACGTCGCCGACTTCTTGATGCAAGACGCAATTTTATATCACGGCGCTCCTCGTCAGCTTCTCACCGACCGGGGTCGCTACTTCTTATCTAAAGTCATTGAAGACTTACTTCGTTCTTGTGCCACCAAACACAAACTTACGACTGCGTACCACCCCCAAACGAACGGACTTACTGAACGTCTGAATCGCACTATCACTGATATGCTCTCTATGTATGTTTCGTCTGATCACCATGACTGGGACACTGCGCTACCTTTTGTCACCTTTGCATATAACTCCTCACGCCATGACACCACCGGCTACTCTCCCTTCTATCTTCTATACGGACGAGAACCAACGCTCCCTTTTGACACACTTATTTCGACCCCTGCCGCACTGCCTACTGAATACGCGCGACGCCATTGCTACAGCAGAAAAGGCACGTCACATTGCCCGTCTTCGCCTCTCGGCGTCGCAGTCACGACAGAAGTTGTTGTACGACGCCCACCACCGGGACGCCCGCTTCAGTGCGGGTGATCTTGTCCTTGTCTGGTCCCCGTCTCGGCACGTTGGCCTTTCCGAAAAACTACTTTGAAGATACTCTGGCCCCTATCGCGTCCTGCGACAATTGACAGATGTCACTTACGAAATAGCCCCGCTCGATCCTACCACGTCTTCTCCTTCCTCAGACGTCGTGCACGTGGCCCGCCTCAAACCATACATCGCGCCCACCTCCCTGTCTTAGGCGCCGGGTCGGCGCTTTTCCGGCCGGAGGTTAATGTTACGAGACTGCGCGCAATGGGACAAAGATGTCGTTGACCATTTGGGTGAAGACGACGACGATTGAAGAGATTGTATTTCGACCATCTTGGCAGTGCTACAGCCCTCTGTAGATATTTTGTAAATATATTTTCAGTTATACCGTTTCCTGTGACAATATGAACTGATTTTATTGAATAGAGAAAAAATAAAGGCTATCATGTATGCTTTTGGTTCAAACAACCGACGAATGGGAAAACAGGAAACGAGAAAAACTACATGAACTTGAAATTTTTGCGTGGCACTCCATCTAACCGTACGTTGTAGTTTAGGAAGGCTATGTTTGAGGTGAACAGTGGCACGCACAAGTGTTTCCAGTTTTCTTATTAATTAAATAAGCTGCCAGTAATTCACACGCATAAGTGCTTATGCTTTTTCATGGGATAGAAATTACCTTAAGTGTGCATTCACACTTGCAGGTCACGCAGTGAGGGGGCAAATTTGCCCTTTCTTATGCTCCTTGACGGTGAGCTCGTGTTCACACGAGCAGCGACTTACACTGCGTAAACACCTTCCTCTTCCCTCCCCTTTCCCTTTCCCCCAAGTTATATATATGTAGACTATATGTAGACTTTCGCTCACATAAAAAAGAGAAAAAAAAAAAACTAAAAAAACAGGGGCAAGCATTCGGGTTCCGTTGCTTGAACGGATAAGTCCTGGAAATCTTCGCAGTGTGCAATCCTTTAACAACACCGTGTATCTAAACAGGACACCGTATCCGCTCAGCCGGGCAGGAAGTTCTAGCAGGAGTATCACTCCGCGCATATTCTCTTACACGTGCACGCTGAAGATTTTGCCTGCCGAAGCTTCTTGTTACTGTGTGAACATTTCGAGCTCAGTTTTATAACATGGTTATAGGAGTCGCACCAGGTGACTTTCCAATTAGTTTACCAGTTCTGACGATCACAATGCTTTCGATCGAAGACTCGAAGGCAATAATGTGGTTCGTTTCTGTCTAAGTGCACGGCTAACAGTCGTCACTTACGCAGGTTTCCGCGGGATCGCTGTGTATCCTGTCCGGAGCGGATATACGTGTATAACTAAAAGGATTCATGATCAACATAATAATATGTATTTCATTTGTCTAAAACAGTGTTCCAGTAACAATGTGTAACACTGTTCCGCATTAGGCAAAACACTGTTTTTTATGTAGTATATAGCGTACAAAAAACGTTGCACTTATTAAGTGGTATGTATGGGAACTATATTAAGACCGGTATACCGTGTGTTAAAAATTAAGCTTTACAGAATTTTTAAAACTTGTCCGTGGCAGGTAGCATAATTGTTGAGCTGGGTTATTCAAAGAGGCGACGAGAGAGTGGTCCACCGGAAGGCCAAGAGAAGAAACATCAGCGAACGGTCTTCGTCAAGTAAGTCAACTGTCCTGCCACAGCGAAGGCCGTCGGCGCACACACTTCTCTTTATGCCTGACAGGCCTGTGGACAACCTCAACCGCCTTAATCGACAAGCGGTTTCCGTTACTCTGGAGGCTCTTGTCCCAGGAGAGATTAAAGATATCAGGATTAATAATCGAAAGAATGTCCTGGCTATTGATGTTCGCAACCGAAGCGCAATCAATGCTTTGATGGCCGTAAAGCTCCTGGGCAACATTAATGTCCACTACCTCGTGCCGCAGGACTACGAAACCACGGCTGGTGTGGTTTACGATATTGATACATCGATTAGCGACAGCGACCTGCCAATTTTAATCAAACCTGCGACAGATGGTATTGCCTTACTGCAAGCTCGGCGCCTTGGCAACTCGAGCTGTGTAAAGCTCGACTTTAAAGGTGACTGCCTACCATCGCACGTAAAGGTCGGACACTTTCGTCATGTGGTACGGCCTTTCGTACCAAAACCACTTCAGTGCAGAAGATGTCAAAGACTTGGACACGTGAGTGCTGTCTGCCGAAATTCAACGGTATGCCCACGATGTTCCGACCAACACGACGCTGACACCTGCCGTGCAACGGAGCTCAAGTGCACAAATTGTCAAGGATCGCACGCTGCATCCTCAAAAGACTGTCCACGTCTAAAGAAAGAGCAGAAAATCTTGAGGAAAATGGCCAGAGACGGATCATCACACAGAGATGCTTCTGCTGCAATAAGGCGACATCGCTCCCGAAAAGGAAAGTCCACGAAATCCTCTTCAGGTTCGAGGGAGATGACTCGTCCTGCAGTGCCGCCTCCTGCTCCATCTGTCTCCAATAAGAGCACGAATGTCAGCGAAAAAAGCAACCATGGTGTTGACACCTCTTCAAGTGAGGAGTGGCCAGCGCTGCCGAAGACATGCCAAACACCAGAGCCACAGCATATGACTCGCCACTTGCAGTCCAACGTCGCTGCAGTTGACCACATACGAGACAAGGATTTGCAAGTGATTGCTATGCTGAAGTCGCTCACGAATGTCATGCGTCTACTACTGACAAACATGGATACACCGGCTGCTCGTAGCGCTCTGCAAGTACTGGACACGTTGACTCCAGTGCTTGAAAGCTTCGTATAGCACTATGGCCCGCTCCTCGCTGCCATTCCACAAGGAAGTCAAGAAAGCCTCTCTGTTGCAGTGGAATGCCCGGGGCCTCAAATCAAGAATTTCAGATTTTAGACACTTTGTCTTCGAAAACCGTTTTCCCATCCTCGTAATTTGTGAACCGAACGTTCAAAATGCCATCCGCATTTCTGGATATGAAGCATTCATGTCCTCTACCTGTGGTGATGTGAGCAAGGTGATTGTATATATAAGATGTGAACTGACGTACGTGTTGCACCTAATCCCACCTCACGACACCAACCAGTACGTTTGTTTAATCGTAAAGACGAAGAAACTTACGTTCACTCTCGTCGCTGCCTACATTGCTCCTTCAAGTCGCTTCGACTCTAAACGACTGCACGACGTGTTATCCACGACACCCGGCCCTACGATCCTCACTGGAGATTTTAATGCTCACCATCCGCTTTGGGGGAGTTTGAAGATGGACTCTAGGGGAAAGAGGCTTGTATCTTTTGCAACACAGCACGACCTTTATTGCCTCAACGATGGTAGTCCAACATATTTACGAGGGATTACATACAGCAGCTGCCTAGATTTGACCCTGGTCTCTCGGCGTCTTGAACGAAAAGTGCAATGGTTCTCAGATATCGAATCACATGGCAGCGACCATATTCCCACGTATCTGAAGATCAAGGGACTATTGAAATACTCCTCCACGACTCTCCAACGAATTGACTGGCCAGCGTTTCGGTCACACATGGAGGAAGTATGTCAGGAAGGAAACCATTCTAGTCTGGAACACGAAATTCAAACAGCCATGAAAGAGACCACGCGCGGTTTTCAGCCGTTCCCGAAATATGAAGAATTTGAAGCCGAATTGCAGCGACTACGAGCGATTCGCCGGCGGGCGGAAAGAAGATACAGGAGAACAAAATCCATCCACGATCTCAGAGAGGCAAGGCGAATACAAAAGAAGATTCAGCGGCGCATCGATGCGCTCCAATCTCAAAAATGGAAACGATTCTGTGAGTCGTTGGATCCACGTCAGCGCTTATCTCAGATATGGAGGACCGTGCGTGGACTTCGCGTATCACCGCAACAGCGTGTTCCTTTCAAATCTCTCGCTTTGCACCAAGGTTGCAGAGAGATTCAGATTGCTGAAGAATTTTGTTCAAGACTTGCTGGCTTGCAGCCCCAATGTGCACTTACACCATGTGTCACTCCTGTGTCCCGGGACTCCCGTATGGATGTCATGTTTTCGATGGAGGAGCTTGATGCGGCCCTGGCGACTTGCAGGCGCTCTTCGTCACCTGGGCCAGACGGCGTTACCTATACGGCGCTCGGCAATCTTGGCCAGAAGGCGCAACTCGCGCTGCTAAACCATTACAACGAGTCTTGGCGCAATGGTGTGGTTCCACGTGAATGGAAATGCAGCCGCTTGGTACCACTTCTCAAACCAGGTAAATCACCGTTAGATTTGTCATCGTACCGCCCCATCGCTCTGGCCAGCTGCATCGGAAAAGTAATGGAAAGAATGGTTTTGACGCGCCTGGAATGGTACCTGGAGAAATACAATGTGTACCCAGATGCTATGGCTGGCTTCCGGCGTGGGCGCTCATCCATAGGCAATGTCATCGATTTGGTCACATTTGTTCAACATCAAAAACGTCTGAAACGACTCACTGCGGCATTGTTCCTTGACATAAAAGGCGCCTACGATAACGTAGCACATTATGCCATTATAGAGGCTCTGATTGAAGCCGGAATTGGTGGCCGCACTTTTCAGTGGCTATGCAGCTATCTGACCGACAGACATTTCTTCGTGATGACCGAGGATGGCGCCACGACTCACTACCAAACATTCCGTGGAGTACCACAAGGTGGGGTGTTGAGCCCGACACTATTCAACTTAGTGCTCGTTGGCCTAGTCAGATGCTTGCCCAACACCGTTGGAATATCAATCTATGCTGACGATATCTGCATCTGGGCGTCTGCTGTAACACGACTGCAGGTACGAGCAAGGCTACAAAAGGCAGCTACGTTAACATCACTGTACTTACGAAAACAGAACTTGGAGCTGTCTTCAGAGAAATGCTGCCTTGTTACATTCACTCGGAAGGCAATGAGGCCTTACTCTGTAAGTGTCAATGGGCAAACAATTGCAAACGCACGGAAACACCGCTTTTTAGGGGTAATTATCGACCGCGACCTTTCATGGAGCCCGCACGTTTCATACCTAAAGAAGAAGTTAACGACCATAACACACCTCCTTAAATTCCTCGGTGGAAAATCATGGGGCACATCGGTGCGGTCAATGCTGCAGCTTTATTGTGCCTTATTCCTCGGTTTCGCAAGATACAGCCTCCCGGTGCTAGGCAACACCTGCAAAACAAACCTGCGTGTACTCCAGGGACTACAAGCTCAAGCCCTAAGGACGTGTCTCGGTCTCCCGAAGTGTGCGTCTACGGCGGCAACGATTGTCATTGCGCGAGACCACCCAATAACAACGTACTTAGCCACCGACGCCCTCAGGGCACATATTCGGCACGTTGCCCGACTACCTTCCCACCATCTTGCATCTTTACTTACAGAAAGGCCACACACAACTTTCAGTCGTATAATTGCAGCCAATCATACCTCGTTGCCATCGAACTACATGCCTGCAGCAGGACCATCCTCACCGTTATGGTGCCTGCACGAACCTGACATACGCCTCACCATCCCAGGAATCACAAAGAAAGCTCACATGCCGTCACCTGCCCTGAAACAGGCCACGTTAGGACTTTTACATGAGGTTCACAGTGCCCGCGTACATGTTTATGTCGATGGCTCAGTCACACCTACAAGTTCAGCTGCCGCAGTGGTGATTCCAGCAAGATCCGTCAAGATGCAGCTAAAGACGTCACATGTCTCATCAACAACAGCTGCTGAACTGGTAGCCCTCCGTGCGGCTCTTCATTTCATTCTGAAGGAACCACCCCATCCATGGTCAATCTTCTGTGACTCCAAGGCAGCCCTACAGAGTTTACTCTCAGTACTGCGCCATGGATCACATGAGCAGCTCGTCGCAGAGATAAGACAAGTACACCATCGCATAATTGATGAAGGGCACAATATAATATATCAGTGGTTGCCTAGTCACTGTGGCATACATGGCAATGATCGAGCGGACGCAGCGGCCCGATCTGCTCATGACGGTGTCAACTGCGTTGCCATTCCTCTTTCGAGAGCCGACGCAGCGAAAAAACTTTCCGCGCTTGCGCGTGAACTAACATTGATGCAATGGAATTCCTCCGATTTCACAAGTGCACGCCTTCATGCCCTGGACCCTAATTTACAGCTTCGTATTCCATTCGACCTTCCACGACGGGACTGCACACTTCTAATCCGTCTATGGCTTGGAGTAGCATTTTCAAATGCGTACTCCTTTCGTATCGGAATGGCCAATAGCCCACTTTGTGAATCCTGCGGGTGTAACGAAACAATCGCACACCTTCTTTGTGAGTGTCCTCGTTTCAACCCGCAGAGAGCAGCTCTCTCAGCGACAATAGATCAACTGGACAAACGCCCAATAACAGAAAAGAACATCCTTGGAAACTGGCCTACACAAACAACGGCGCGAGCCGCCCTGAAGGCACTGCTGCGTTACTTGAAAGACACCGGACTCAATGACAAATTGTGACTCTGCATTGTGTTACTTAGGACGGAACGTTCAGACAATGCAACACGCGAACGCCTTCGCGGACTTCATGACAGTGCCCACAGAAACAGTTCTGTTTTGTGTGCGTGTGTGATTTTCTTGTTTCCTTCCTTTTAGTTTATTCTTTAATTTCTCTTATTTTTTTCTCTCTCTCCTTTCGCATCCCTTTACCCCTCCCCCGGTACAGGGTAGCCAACCGGAGATAACCTCTGGTTAACCTCCCTGTCTTTCCTTTACCTTTTTCTCTCTCTCTCTCAAAGAGGCGGACATTAGTAGCACGAAAAATCGAAGCACGTATTCTATTTTTTTTTATTATTCAAGGTGCACGCTGAAGATTTTGCCTGCCGAAGCTTCTTGTTACTGTGTGAACATTTCGAGCTCAGTTTTATAACATGGTTATAGGAGTCGCACCAGGTGACTTTCCAATTAGTTTACCAGTTCTGACGATCACAATGCTTTCGATCGAAGACACACGCTCCGAAGTGGTGTATTGCGTAAGGGGGGTTACAAAAGGTTAAACAATGAAAAGGAGCAAAAATCTTGTTTTACATGAATTCACCAAAATGGAATTTATACAATAGTTGGCGATAAAGATCATTTCCAATTTATACAATTCAGGCTGGAGTAAGAAATTTGTAAATTTACAGGTAATTCAATTGAAAACGCGTTCACATGACATATTGGCAAAATGAATTCGAAATCAACATTTAAAATGTGCACTTAACTCTCGTCTAAAAATCACGGGATTATCAATATTAGCTATTCTGTCAGGAAGGCCATTCTAATGTTTAGTAGCCTGTGGCAGGGCGGATGAATTAAACGTGTTAGTTTTGCCAAAAAGGCGCTGAAAGCTATGTTCATTATGCAGACGTCTTGATAAACGGAATGGACGAGTTGAGGTTAAGGAAAACGAATGTTCACTGTGAACTATTTTGTGCAATAAGCAAAGTAGTGAAATAGTTCGACGTTTTTCTAAAAGCGGGAGTGTTAGTGCTATCTTGATGCTTGTTACGCTAGAATGTATGCTATAATCTCTGACGATGAAATGAGCGGCACGGTTCTGAATAGCTTCAAGGTCATTGATTAGATAAATTTGGTAAGATGACCAAATGGGCGCAGCATATTCAAGTTGAGGGGGGACAAATGTTTGATATGCTAACTTGCGAGTAGTTTGAGGAGCATCGTAAAGATTACGCTTTACATAGCCGAGTGTACTTCGATGCTTTTGCTATAATTGTGGTGATATGAGTTGACCATGAAAGGGTTGGTGTAAGATGGACGCCTAGATACTTATACGAGGATGTGCTGGAAAGAGAACGGTTGTTAAGCGTGTAGTTAAATTTAAACTAATTGACGAAAATTGACTAATGAACTTCTTAGTTAATTACATTACGACACATATTGCAATTTACGAATTGTAGCCGGTGAGCTTGCAAGACGCATCCACTTGAAATGAATTTCCAGGATGACACCAGTTTGGAGATATTTCCCAAAGTGTGGGACGAAATACATGGGTGTTCCAGTCACTTTTGCGCTTCAATGTATGAAACAGCATTTTGGTAAAAAAGTAAGTGGAACAACAGTGCATTTTTACGGCGAGTTTTTTATTCAAGTACCCTAAAGGCCCGTAGGGCATTACATAGGGATGGTATAGTAAATCATTAAGTAACAGTAGACGCATTCAATCAGGTAATGCATGTTAAAATAAAAACAGTTTGACGGCACATATCTCCAAACTGGTGTCATTCTCGAAATTCATCCCAAGTGAATACGCCTGACAAACCCACCGGCTACAAATCATAAATTGCAATATGTGTCGTAAAGTAATTAACTAAGAAGTTAATTTGTGAACTTTTGTTAATTAGTTGAATATGTGTTTCGATTTCTCGTGCTAGTAATCTCCGACACATCGAATACGCAACTCAATAAGAATTATGCTACCTGCCAGAGGCAATTTATAAAAAAAAATTCTAAAACATAAAAATCAACACCCTGTATATGGGAAGCCGTGTGAAGATTTCTTTTTAAACTGGAATTGAGACCCACATTTACCTGTTATGTGAAACACAGCTCTTTTAAGTAGGACATGTACTACAAAAATGCTTCCCTTTAAGTAGAATATTAGTGAAAAATGAAATACTGACGTATATGGGAAGCCAGGTCGGGCCAAAGTTGGGTCAGGCAGCCTTATGCGACGCAGACTGCAAAATAATTTACACCCCTACAAGCGAATGAGGGTGTAAATCTCTCTATATATCACACCCATACAGCTTTTTGGGGGAAAAAGGTGTAAGTTGTAGACAGATTTACAGCTTTATTTACTTTTAAGGATGAAAAATTATTTTGCAACGCGTAACGATTAAACCTTGTGAAACACTCCGACGCCCTCTACTCCTTTAAATGTTTCTATACGTCTGGGCAACTATATATAGCACGAACTAAGATAAGTCGTTTCAAAACTCCAAAATTTCCCTTGCGCAATGCCCCGCCGAGTGTCCCAAGACTTCATCGACGATCCATCCGTCTGGCGATGAGGATCGTTCACACTGAAATCCCGTAATCCCCGTGAGATCATCGACAAAAGGGCAGCTGTGCCCGCCTGATTGATCGTTTCAGCGAAGCTGCATTAAAGCGGCCCATTTCGGCGTTCACGGTCTCAGCCGACCTCTCTTTGGCGGGCTTATCGTTGAAGAGCACGCAATGCGCTTTTTTATGGATCTCTCAGCCCACCCCGAGTCCCATACGCGAGTCGAAACCACTACAACGCGGCCTTGTAAACACAATGCGGACCGGTTGGCTCTTCGTCGGCCCACTTTTCCTGGTGGACGAGATAATACTTCGTGGAGTAAAAGCAGCCGGCTTTGCGCTTAGCGGTTTGTTTAATGGACAAGTCCACTGTAAATAAAACGAATTAGGGAATGTTCAGGCGCCAACGTCCTGAAATGCTCAGTTCCGAACGTGCCCATGTTGAATACGAGAGCATCGCGATCGACCAATATAGACGGGTATAGACGCTTCTCGTGCCATCTATAGGTTCGAAATCGGATAGCTAACTAACTCGCCAGTACTTGCAAACTTTGCAAACTTTTTTTTATTGATATGATATGAGGAGATGTTGACGCACAAGTCATCTGCGCTTAAAAAGTAATTCTTGCAAAACCCTTCTACGATCATTGTCTGAGCTATGTAAGAGCATTCGCACAGCGCGCACGCTTTATTCAAGTTCTTTATTACAGCCCAAAAGCCATGCGCGCCCCTGAATACCTTATTTGCGCATGCGCGATCCGCGCGCATGCGCAAATATATCGTCATATACTGCTTGCTGCAGTGCTCTTTCTCTCTGCTGCCTCCTGTTTGTCGCGCCATTTCTCAACTCTCCTCGCGCCGACGATAGGTACTCGAATGTCATCTGTCTGCCTCAGAGTTTCTTCTAAAGGTGGCGCTTATTATTGCAGGAAATAGACACTCACTTACCACGCTGCAGACCCAGGTTCGATTAGGCTAGATTGTAATTTTTTTTTTTACGTGGTCATCGTATTGAGGCCACATAGACAGACCCGTGTGAGGGGTCGATTAGCCAAAACGAAATACTCTCGCATTTAAAAGTTTGAACCAAGCATCGATGATTCAAGTGCGTGAGCAAACTGACGCTGGCCAGAGGACGTTCTCATTTATTCCGTATTACTTTAACAACGCTAGTAAATGATGTCCCCATTCACCTACGCTTTGACGAAAAAATTACACGATATCCTTACGGAAATTTAATAAGAATAACAAATCAGCCTATCTTATTTTCAATGCAGGATAAAAACATCTACCCACCGCGGTGGCCCAATCAGCTAAGGCGTTGCGCTGCTGAGCACGATATCGCCGGATCGAATACCGGCCGCGGCGGCCGCATTTCGATGGAGGCGAAATGCAAAAACGCCCGTGTGCTTGCGTTCTAGCGCATGATAAAGAACCCCAGGTGATCAAAATTAATCCGGAGCCCTCCAATACGGCGTACCTCACAATCAGAACTGGTTTTGGCACGTAAAACTCCAGAAAGAAGAAGCTAAAAACCTCTCCGAGTGTTATCGATGGAATACACAATGTTGCGTCAACTGACTCGGTCATATATGCCTGCAACTTTTCGGACCGCTATCTTTCTAATCTAACCATTTCCCGTAATTGGCTGCGTTTTCCTTTCTCTGGCGCCCATTTTATCACTGTAATTGATAACCGCTTATGTGCTTTATACGCATTACATGACCAGCCCTACTATACTGCTTGCTCTAGTCTTGATATCACTATCAGCTGCCCGGGCTCTATTTCGGGCTCATACTGCCATATTACGCATTCACTTAAGAGGAATCTTTATATCGGGTTTATATACACGCGAAACGAATAAATGCTCTCGTCAGACAACCGCTCGACTGATTTGAACCTGGTTTGCTGCATTTTAGAGAAAAACCTGAATTCTACCGACTTCAGGAAGAATTTTGGTAGAAGGCTATATCATGTTTTCCAAAAATTCCCGAAAATTGGTTACTTTTAGAAAATTCTGCACCAAAAACGGATGTCGCTGCTCCCCAAACTTCATTTATAAATGTATTTTAGGGATAGTATAGATAGATCATAGAAGATTATATTAGAGCATCTGAAGCGGACAACTTTGACATTAGAGTTTCATTTCATTTATTTAATCTCAAGGCCGTACAGGCATTACAGGGAGGAGTGGCAATAGAAAAAGAAAAAAATGCTAAAGATGCAGCACATGATCAAAGATTGCCGACTTGAACACATTGTGATCTGTGATAGTGACGATGGAGTTTACGGCTGACTTCAAATCCCTTGCACAGTTTACAATGCCTTTGCAAATTTTGCTTCATATATCATAGTGGCAGAAATGTATAAAATTTGTGCGTTGTTGAAGTCTCATTAGGGGCAGTTTACAGATTGGTTATATTTTTTTTTCTTTTCTTGAGTTACAGAGTTGTCAACTTGATTGGTCGTTTTCTTCTTAAAGTATTGCGATTAAAAGAAAGTGTAGCAAAGAGAAGACGATGTTTTAAATATGAATATATTCCCTTCAGTCGGTAAATTACACATTTAAATGCATTAAACTTCATCAAAATTCGTGCTGTGATTGCCGAGCAAAATGATTTCTCCATTCCAATATATTCAGATAGGATCTCCTCAAGTGGCCAGTTAGCTCTGCGGAAGCGCTGAAGGTTGAGGTTTTATGGGGAACCCATATAAATAGAAACCCGTATCGATTTTCTTTCTAGCTTCATCGTACATCGAGTGGATGACGAATTTCCCTTTTACGAGCTACTGAAGTAAAACTTTTTCTTAAGTCATTTTTTAAATGCGGATTTATATACAAGCTTCCATCAACAAACCCTCTACGTAAGTGACATTTCGTCCAATACCTGTCATTCACACATCTAGCTGCCTTTGTGTCAGTAAACTGTGAGTCGGCTTCTGTAAAGTTCTTGCGTTTATTTTTGCCTGCGCTCCTCAAAAGCAATCTAAAGTCTAGCTAAACGCTGGAATTAAAGTAGGCCCTTCATAGCTTAGCTTTTTCGTTCACAGCGCACCTAACATGTCATTGCCATCTACGCAATTTACAGCGCAAATTTTAGACCACTATACAGCCGTGTTACATCTATCATTTCTCACTGACCGCATCATCGATTACACTATACCATTCTTTTGCGCTCCTCTGGCTATCATTGGGACTAGCGCAACGAAACCTCATACATCATCATTATCAATTGGAAGACACTGACACTTCGAAGTCATTGAACGGTATCGTCAAACAGGGAGGAAGCGGCTACACGTGCTTACTTTACGCCATTTCAAGACCGACCGGAAAAAAGGGTGCGCCGTCTGAAACACCCCGGCCGGCTCTGAAGAAAGGAAGTTGCACGACCGCCTCAAGAAAGTTATCGCCGTGGCTCCGGAAAATAGCTCCAGCTTGCGGTCTAAAGAAATCGGGTAGGCTGCATCAGGAACGGAGCCACAGTGGAGTACGTGAATCGTCTTGCGCGTGCGGCAGAGGAGGCATGGACTCTAGGGTATACAAAAAAATTACGTACCCAAAATGCACAAGCGACATGTATTCACGCGTTAGAGTGCTTACATGCCTCACTTAAGTCACACCTATAGTGGGCATCTTGTGGTCCGATTTTGCGATCGTGTTCGCTCGCTATTCCTAGTGGGCCCGTTTGTTTTGCAAATGCTGTTTGGGCACTAGGGTGACGAAATGAACCCCTTACCGGGGGCTCACCGCGCTCGTAGATGGTTGGGGTTCCTGTTGCTCCCTATGGAGATCGACACGTTCTGCCGCGGTCCAAGGGGTTAGGTATCCCTTTGTCATGCTGCCCTAGTCTCTTCACGCCCATTCTGGCTCCTACATGTCGAACGCATGGGGCCCATGGCCAAGAAAGTGTGGAGTTTCCGCAACAAATTGCACACTTTCAGTCCTCAGAACTCCCGATGAGCACCAATATGAGTTTGATAATTTATATGTGCTACGGCTTAGAGAGTTCTCTCAAATGCGACCACACCTGCTTGCACGGAGAAACGTGTACTGCGGAGCTACGTCCCCAAACGACGCGCGTGAGGCTAAATTTAATTCCAATTGTGTCATGCGTGGTGCGACAGCGGTGCCACCTGCGCAGGCGACCCATACATGGTCGAGTAACGGCTTCTTTCCTCAACACAACGATACTAAAGTAAGGCTAGTGGGTGTAGTAGGGTGGCAAATAAATAAGCGAGAATGGTGTAACATGTTTTCATCACTCGCGGTTTTAGCAAAGGTCAAAAGTTTCACGTCAAAAGTGATCAGGCCTGCATTTCGGCCCTGTCTTTAACGAAGATTTAGAAAACAATGAGTTAATAAAGAAAATTGACACTAAAAAAATGAATGAATGAATGAATGAATGAATGAAGAGCACTAAAATTCTTGAAGGGAGCAGATTACAGGGTAATTTTTTTCTCTACTGCAATGCTCCCGGTTCCTCGCTATTGAAAAAAAGTCTTATACCCCATAGAACCCACGTCCGAAAATCCCATGTTGTCCGGCGTACATTATTTTACATTTGGTACCACGTCTCACCGGATTATCACAATTATGAAGTTATCGTTCGGCGCAAGGCACACCTAATCTATCCAAAATTTCTTGAATGTTGTCTCCGAATATGTCTCCGAAAGAGTCTTGCCTTATGAAATCGCGTGCCTGACGCGAATGCTGTTCGACATCCCCAAATGTAAACGAGCACGAGCGATTACTCTGTACTGTACGGTGAAACATCTTTAAGCAGCGGACGGACTTGACCCTGTGGGATTAGATTTGACAACTGCGCAAGACGCTATCGCTTGTGCTTTGAGTGCTGCTTGTCCCTCTGGGCCGCAAGATCACCGTCCCCAATGTGTCAGTATTGTGTAGTGTCCAGTGGCGTCAGGGAGCCCTCGTAACGGATATCAGGCTGTGAGCAAGTGTGAAATGTGAGCACCGGAAGTAGAAGAAAAGAAAGACAAGATAAGAGAGTAAGAGAAGATAGCAAGGCAGATGCGGAGAGGTATCAGACAGCCAAGGCTTGGATTGGGGCCATTTCATTCACGTCCGAATGCGAGGGGCGGGCACATGTAAGAGGCAGGCAAAGAAAAGCCAGTGCACGAGCCAATGCTAGCAAAGCCTACAGCCTATAAACAAGCACGGTGCGTACGTGCGTTGCAATTGCATGTGCGAGAGACAAAAACTAGCCACGATACAAGCTAAAGCAATGCCACCTAGATGTCGCAAGGCCTGCGCACTCTGCTTTATGCGGTCATGTTTCTAGGGCCGGCTGCCATTGACTCTAAAGCGAATGCTGCCCAATAATGCGCGGTGATTTTGACGTCACCGCTTTCGTCGCACCAGGCTTGGCAATGGAAATTTCGGCCTTAGTAGCTTGACGTCATAAATCAGAGGGCACAGGCCTTGTGCTATCTAGTTGTGTAAAAGGGGCTACGGTGCTTGAGAAGGCGAACGGGCGTGGGTGGTGGAGGGGGTGGGGGTGGGATTGGAGCGGTTGTATGGAAACTGTGCGGAGATGGTCTTACTTGGCTCGTGAGGCTGTTTCTCGACCGAATTGGCTGCGCGACGGACTTCGCGGTTCAGAGCGAAGTCCGCGCCGAAGTGAGCTCGGCAGAATTCGTAGGGGTCCGCCTCGGCGGAAGCGCCGCTTCCGACGGTCTCCTCACCTGCCGGGGGATGGGAGACCGACAAAGCTCAGCGCGGATTCGACCACCACTGCTTGCTACGCGTGGAATGGGAACGGCACTCGACTATGCTTGACGGCATTGATATGATGCATCGCTTGTGCCGTAAAAGAAGATACACAGGCACACAGTTATCCCATCTGCCTAAACAGTAATTCCTTTCTTTATTTATATTATCCGTGAAACAAATTTATACGTAGGAGCCATTTATTAGATAGTGAACAGTTTTAGCTTCACAGTAAGCGTATTAGTGTTTGCGGAATGCCGGATTATCGAAGAAGTTTCCGGCAGCAACATTGGTAGGGACATCTTGTGATTCAGAGTTTAAACCAAGAGCGCGCAAAACTAATACTGCCGTGACTTACTACATTCTACTTTCCTGCGGCTATAGAGCGTTGGTTGTGACATAAGCGTTAAGATGCAGTGTTTGAACCCTCGGGCGACACAAACATATTTCAAAGGCATAATAGCTCGGCAAAGAGTCAGAAGATGCCCCTACTATATAGCCTTGCTACATGCCGTGCATGGCTCCGGTAACCCCTAAACCGTAAACGATAGTAAGTTTACAGACAATCTAAAACACTTATCATGGAATACCGGGATACAGTTGACGTGGGCGGCAGTAACAGCGCAAGCAATGACATCGTGCGACACTTTGTACAATAACAACGCTCTAGAACCTTCCTTACGTTACATGGGTGTAATCGCCGAAGGAAAAAAAAAAGCGCGCATATTTACGATCACGTCGCTGTCGACATTTACACCAGCACCCAGGTAGAGTATGGCTAGTTAATTTACTGCACTGATACTTTACCGCGCTCCGTGGTTAAACCCTTTGCCGCAAGGTGGCGCCACCAACGCGGCTGCTCCAATCAACGTGCGGAGTAAACTGGAATCCCGGGAAGCGTTATACGTATACGGACAAGCTGAAGCAATGTAATGATGGGTTTTGTGCTACGTAACAATAGGTGGCCACGTTTGGTTCTGCTGCCAGTAAACGTATTACAGTTCGCGGAATATCGGAAGAGCGGATACATCGACGGGTGCAGCAACGTTAGCAGCGCCATTTTTTTTTACGGTTCACTCAACCACAGCGCCTTATATAGGTGTCTGACTTGCGTCATTATTCTTCCATAAGGGGCAGAGAAAAAGAAAGAAATCCAGTATCTACGCTATAAGTTGTTGACGTCGACCCCTTTGAACCAACAGGCAGGTAGGATATGATCTTTGTAACTATAGCTCTGGGCAGGGCCTCCAAAACTGGATGCACCCATGGCCTGCCCAATCTCAGAGGCCATGTTCTGGGTGCCCTATTTGATGTTATCGTCACGAGATGTCACCAGCGCTGCTACTCGCGTCGGTATCCCAAGTGTTTCGGTATTCCGTAAACTGTAATATACGTTTACGAACGCGCCAGTCCGTAGTAATCTATGATGTCGTGTAGGTACTCGCTGCACCACGCGTGTGACGTCAAAAAGAGAGATGGATATGGATGCCGGCTAAATGTCCGTTTCTTTAGCGCTAGCAGAAGTCGGTAGATGTAAGCATTTGCTGTGGCAGGGGTGATTCGATTAGGCAGTGCGTGTATCACACTTGTTCTCTACTAAACGGAAGCAGACGACGCATCTGCTTCTGAAAAGTGAACCAGGTTTCAAGTGGACTCCGAGAGCGTTCGTGCAGCGCAGGAACCTCGCGTCGAGGCAGCAATTTTGGAAGCAATGTTCTACATCCCTGGGTGAATCAAGTGACACATTAGAGAGAGCGCTATAAGTTTGTGATGTCACCGCGTCGCAGGCTTAATCCGGAATAACCTAACGCTATATTCGCCTAGCGGCAAACGGTGCTCCCCATTGGATGGATGGATGCAAAACTTTAATGAAAGTCCTGAGGTACGCGACTCAGCGCGCTGCGGGGCACTCCCACGTTGCAAGTTATTTAAAAGGTACGTCTGCAATACGCAAGAAACTGCCACAGACGATGGGGTGTTCCCGTCTATTTTGAATGAAATTTGCCAATAGTGCGGCAATGCCTACAGCCTGACAAAAAACCTGCAACCAACAGACAGACTACTGTGCAAGGTTTGAGCTGAAATGCGTCTGCAGCTGTGACAAAAAGCTCGCAAGCGTGAGTGTAGCGACTATGTTGATAAGTTGCGTAACGCAACCAACTTTCAGCTCCAGAGAGAAAATTCACGTGGTCTATAGTTGCGGCGAGAAATTTTATGCCCGTATTCTGTGCGCAATCTGGACGGAAACACGCCGTCGTTACAGAACTTGGCTTTCTGAAAAAAAAAAAAAAAAGCGTGTGAATCTCGTTGAAAAGCAAGTTTGGCTGCGGACGCTCTTTTAATCATATAGATCTGCTACTCTCAGAGGCGTAAGTTGAACAAGTAAGCTATGCGATAGGTATTTGGTAAAAAAAAAAAAAAACATGCGGATCAGTGTTGTGTTTTCAGCTGCTATTAAGAGAAAGTGAGCTCAAATGCCGTAATAATCATGCTGACGTGTTTAAGTCAAGGTTCCCACATGTGGGTACATTTACTTTCACTATGCGTGAAGGAGGGCAAAGAGTTAAACAACGAAGTTACAAAGACACCATCACACGCAACATTCATTACAAAAGTTACGAAGCCGAGGCGTAAATTTGAGGCAGAAGGAGGCCTTTGTCAGCCTTGCTGGCCAAGCAACTCGAGACTGAAAGTCATGACAAATAGTGTTCAGTGTTTAACCCATTCTAAACACCGTCTTCTTCCTTTACAACTTTCACATGTCTGTGAAACTTTAAGTGAAACAATTTTCTCATGTCAGTGACATTTGTGTGCTGTGGCGTAACGCTAATTTTATGTCAATTTAATAGCACTATTACGTTTGGCATCAAGGGCTTTATATGCAGTGTACTGTGCGCTCCACAAATGTGACGAACTCAGAGATAGCCACAATTCTCATAAGTCGTGCTCTTCCTGTAGTACTCATGCATATATTTGTGGCTTTGTGTCATGTTTTAGCATATACAGGGATGATTTTTGTTGTTTTACGGAATTGCGAAGAGTGTTAAATGTGTCATTTCGTTTCTGCATATATTTTTTGTTTGTTTAGGGCTTTTTCTGTTTAGCTACCGTTCCTGATAACGACCTTTTCGGTCGCGCAACTTCGATTTTGCCGCAGTCAATGAAACAAGAATATTTCTGCAGTCTTGTGCACTTTCGGTTTGCTTCATACACAACAGGATCCAAAGTAGCAAAGGAAACATAAAGCGCAAGACATTATAATCCTACGAGTCCCGCTGCTGGACTTTAACATTTAGAGAGAGATTATGTTTTAACAATAACTGGAGTGGTTAGTTTAACGAGAGAGTTGACGTGCTACTCGACATCACCATTTAGTATTTTACCTGAGCCGTGGTTACAAAAGAAGCTCTATAGTGCCGCAAAGAAGACACAGGAGACCCCGCCAGACTCGCCGTATCTTAGAAGACATATCACAAATTGCTGCTTGTTTTGTCAACAGAACTCGCTAAGTGGAAAGGGAGACCCCTGAAGAAGAAAAATAAACAAAAACGGCGAAATCATACTTTGGCCAATGTCCTACTGTACACTTCATGATCAGCAGACGCCGGACAGGAGTAACATGAAGCCAAAGATCAAAGGGGACCGTCTGCGGTTAAGACGAGGATGACGAAGAAGAAAGTTTCTCGCTGAAACTTGAGTTAAGGCGCGGCTGCGTTTGACGTTGGCTCCTTGAACCCCGATGCTCTAGTTTAGCTATCTCCCCGGCCGCCAGCCTTTCCACGTCATTTTCTCGTGTCGCAACCAACAACAAACCGAGCGCGCGACGACTGAAGATTTAGTGTATAGGTCACCCTTTCTCTTACTTGGCAAAGCAAAGCCCGAACCTGCGCAGCCGTCTGTGGGGGGGTGTTAGAAGGGCCGATGCCGTCAGGAGTTGGTACCGCGAGATGGAAGTGGAAAACGTTCGGCTACGAAAAAGAAAGTTCCTCGGGGCCGGGTTTCCGGGCAAAGCGTAATTTGTCTCAATGGAAAGCGACTCACGAGCGATCTCTTCCTAGTTCGTCCGAGTGCTTGTGTGCAGGCGTGTAGCGAAAACTTCCTCTCCGCGTTCTGCCTGTCGAGGTTTTTTCCGCGCGTGATCGTAAATCCCTCGACTAACGCTTCAATTTTAACGAGCTACGCGGCTTTCGGCTGCTATGTGTGCTGAATCGCCGTGTTTAGCTGCCGTGGCCACCAGCGACACCCTTTAGTTTGCCTTGAAGCGCAAGGGTGACGCAGCAGTGTTACGCTCACAGTCTTGCTCTATTTTAATGCTGTTGTTACTTGTACATAATACTACTACTATGTACCACTGCGAATAATGCCGCTGCCATGGTAACGCTAAGTGATCCAGAGTCCCAGTAGGCTCAAAACCCACTATCTTTTGGGTATACACAAGCATTCGCCTCCCTTAGCCCCCTTCGTAGACCCCCCATCTTCAGTACTTCGCTTTTATGCTTTCGTGAGCGCTGAGATGGTTATATGTACTGAGAGGATTACTTATCGCTATGCTGACAAATTAAAAGGCATCAGAACCATATTTAAGTCCACAAGAGAACAAAGGTGCCTTCCAGTGATCTTTTATTCAAGGGTAATAAAGGTGCCGGGGAGGTTCGGTTGTTGTTAGCAACCACACAAAACGAACGTACGAAGAAACAAACTAATCGTTGGGGACGTCAACTGCTCTTCTTTTTAAATTTGAAATGAGGAAAAATTATGAACGAGGGCGAAATTAGCGATAAGATTCATATACTTAATCAAGGGAAAGGAAAATTAAAGTTGAAGAAAGGAAAATTTGCGCTGACGGGAATCAAGCCCGCAACCTCCACATGACGCGTTCGATTCTCAATTCCAATTGAACTATTTGCAGAGGCGGTCCCTCTCTCCCCTTTCTTGTGCATTTGTGTACGCGCACTAAACGTAGCCCTGGGAGTATTAACCAGCGGCACCCGCGACCACAGCCGCACAATTAAGGTTTGAAATTTAAACAGGTTCTTTCAGTTTTTACATAAAAGAGTATTACAATGCGAATAACATTCTCAGTCTATTTGAGCAACACATTCGATCGGTATATCCAGCCTCTTTACTCCGTTCTTAGATGAAAAGGGAATCCCAAAATTCATCCCGTGATCGGCGGAATCGAAACAGCATCACAAGGGCTTCTCAAACACATCATCCCGACGCTTTAGCGCTAGGTTACGATTGGCAACGAGCTGGGAGGAAATCATTCGCTGCGTCAGCACGTAGAGGCACGCCTCGAATCTCCGAGGGCACGCAAAAAAAGGGGACTTCGCGCAGACTCCCTAGGAGCTGCGCTAAATGGCGGAGTGTGCCCAAGGTGAAGCGCGATATAAGAGCCTGTATACAGTGCACGGCTAATACGTGACGTGTTTCGGCGGTAGCAGTACGGTTTGTCGCTGCATCGCTTGAATTCTATCGCATTAACGCCGACAGTCATCGTGAGATGGGTTCTGCGGAAATTTTTTACAGCGTACGCTGTTATGGGCTCATTCCAATAGCCCGTGTCCGTAACCGCTATCGCCGGAAATGCGAAGAAAGGTGCCCGATTCCCGCCGGGATCGAAGCCGCGCCCACGGCGGGGGAGTCAGATACTCTACCAATGAGCCACGCAAGCGCTTGCTGTCAGACAGAGGAAAAATGCCCTATAAACGCTCCCTAGGCAGACGCGCAGGCGCAGACGACGAGATGCGATTCAGACGAGGCGCGCGTGATCGCGAGCTTCCGACAGTATGGTGGCGCCATCTAGTTACGGCACCTGCAAACGCAGCGTGCGCAGGCGCAGACGACGAGATGCGATTAAGACGAGGCGCGAAATCAACGCGATCCCGAGCCTCCGCCAGTATGGTAGCGCCATCTAGTTTTTAGCGAACCTTCGAATCATTCAATGCTTATAGCCTATAACCTGACATCCACTGCAGCGAATTTTGTATTGGCACATATATGAAAACAAGTAATGCTCCTTGACATGTAATGTAATGTAATGTAATAATGTAATGCTCCTTGACAAGGAGCATTACAAAAGCTTCACTGAAATGCAGAGAATCTGTACATAACTATAGCGTGCAATGTATAATAAACTTCGGCACTAAAGATTTAATGCGTGGGTTTTTGTAAAAAAAAAAAAAAAAAACTGATGCGAACAACCGAGCTGCTAGCGGCGCTGACACTGCGCGGACGTGAATTTTTCAGTGACCTACACCAAGATAAGGCAATAAGAAAACCATCCTGACCCAACGTCATTGCGCAAAACGTTGCATACGAGTAGCACTCCTTCACGACTTACACGACCACAACGTTGGCGGTGCATCTTGCAATCGCCGGCAGAAGTGCTCGCGGACAAAGCGCAAAAAACAAACAAACACAGAAGTGATAAGCCAGAACATATTCTAGAGGAAGAAGCGCAGTACGTGAATGATGACCGTAGCGTACGACATTTGTGGGTGACTCTTTCCAGCGTCTGTTCCCATTCGTGATGCACCCTGAGGGAGTCTCGCGAAGTCGGGCACATATATCCGCTCTCTCGGTATGTCGTGGATAATGCGTCAGTTCGCAAGAAATTACGACACCGTTCTCTGGCGTGAGACCGTTCGCTTTTGTGTACGGGACAAACAAAAAAGCACACTCTAAATACCCTTCCTCTTTCAGCCCATTCTTCGTGGCGATCGGTTTCCATTTATTGCTGCACCTTATGACCCGGCCGTTATTAATCAAGACTCTAGACAGGACCGTCCTTCTTGTCCTATGACGCAAGTCACGCTCCTGGAGCTTTCTGGGCGGCGGTTGAAGCACTTGTGGCGTTCTTCGCAGGTAAATCACTAGGCCGTAGCAATGGCCAGGCTGTCACGTCTTGCCCTCTTCGTGTATCTTCACCGCAAAGTACTTACGCCATGTGGGAAAAAAGGTCACCAGGTGGCGCGATGGCCAGTGGGGCCACAGGTGAGTTCACCTTTAACGGTCTATGTCGCTCTTCGTATCGATTGAAAAGCCTACGCCTTGCGATAAATAGGGCACCGCGCTAGACTATAGTCTTTCAGTGCTGTAGATAAAAGGATCGCTGCCGCTCGTGATAGGCTACTGAATAAACTCAAAGCATTAACGATCGCAATCAGCATGTTGGTTACTTTGAGGACAGTGCAGGAACCTTAAATGTCCGTCGCGTATAATTGATTTATTGAGTGTCTCATAAACAAGGAAGGACTTGTGCTCAGCAAACGAGTTTGTTAGAGGTCTTGCTTACTTTCAGAAAGCGATATTTCGACTAGGTCGTTCAGATAAGAGGTAGAAGAGCAAACCGACTATACGAAGGTTGTTGGCGAGGTCAACCAGATATGTCTGCACTTCTCCAAACATTAGCCTTCCTTTTTTTAATGCTTCTACCAAACTCTGTAAGTGTAGGATATGTTTTACGCTAGTATTTATTATTGCCTACATGATATATATATATATATATATATATATATATATATATATATATATTTGTAATCTTGACAAGGAGCCATCATTAGCTTTATAGTGCTTAAGCCGCATAATGCTGGCTGGACATAAGGCTTATCATGCGTACAAATGACATTAGCACAGACGTGTTCGACCGAATGAAAGAAGGAAGGCTCATTAAGCGCAGGGCGGGCCCTTGTTTGCTTGGTGTTTCGTCAATTTCATTATCGTCCATTAGCGCCTGTCATCATCTCTGTGCTACGGAATTCGCTGCGGACGTTACACGGCTATAAGAAATTATGCATATTCGACGCAGTGAGGGAATTGATGCTGTGCGAAGCATTTTGCAGGTGAATCCAGCATCTTTGAGAGTTCTGCAATGTGTCGCTAGATGGACTAACGTGTCTGTGTAAGGCTAGCAATTGCATGCTTGTGTGACGCGAGCGTGTGTGTGACGTCAGCAGCAGCAGCAGCAGCATACGATGACGATTACGATAGTATGAGGGCAATGGCATATCCGGCTGACTTGTTGTACTCCGGCAAAGAAACGTTGCAGCCCGTTCCGCTAGAATAAAGGCCGATCCCTAAGGCAAGGGAAATGTCTAAGGATGTGTGCGAATAGTGATTTTTGAGACCAAATCGAATACGAATAGAATAGTGCCAAAAACGAATTGGATTGGATAGAATATCGAAAAGATTTTGATTAGTTTTCGAATAATTAATAAAATTAAATGATGGGGTTTTACGTGCCAAAACTACGGTCTGATTATGAGGCGCGCCGCAGTGGGGGACTCCGGAATAATTTGGACCACCTGGGGTTCTTTAACGTGCACCAAAATCTAAGTGCACGGATGTTTTCGCATTTCGCCCTCATCGAAATGCGGCCGCCGTGGCCGGGATTTGATCCCGCGACCTCGAGCTTAGTAGCCCAACACCGTAGCCACTGAGCAACCACGGCGGGTGCATAATGAATAGCAGTTATCACAATTATTATAAAACGATGTTCCTATCCCAGTATTGTTAAAGTTAGCAAATTTCTGTCATTACATAGCACGTTATGAAGCGTTTATGAAAAGCCCAAAATTGCGCATTAGGAGCAAACAAATAGTTTCTTGGCATGCACAGGGCTCTTCAGAGAATGCGAATGATGGCTGCAAAGTAAGGCTACCTAAGTGACTTAGCCTGCTCTATTAGGCAAGTTCCCAAGTTTTATGTCTATACTATGCCCGCAGGGGTGAAAACTTAGTGTAGTTTTGCTTCAATTTTATGTTTACTTGGGCATAGTTCGCGTTCTGAAATATTTGAAAATTACTCGAAAAATGTTCGCATATACGTATATTGACTATTCGATTCGAAGACGCAATCGAATAAGGCACTATTCGATTCGTTACTCGAAAGTTTCGAATATTCGCGCATCTCTGGAAATGTCACACAACGCAATGGCTTCTACACTGGAGGTAGTGTGCCGAACTGAACACAACAAAATGACAACAAAAACAATGGTCGTGTGGCGCAAAGTAAGAACATGCATTTGATGAACGCACTGGTTCAACATGTACCGCAACCTGAAAGATAATCAGTAATAGTGTACGAGCTCAAATTATGTAGTTCGCAACGAGTCGAATAGCTCAGGGATCCAAGTTTCTTAAGAAATCTGCTGAATTCCAGATTGAGACGATTTCCTAAGGAACTATAGTACATAATATAGTTAACCAGTTCTTTCATAACGTATATTGGCAGCAAGGAAAACAACGCGGAGTAAAATTAAGAGAAACGCCTATCATAAACAGCACCGAATATATTTTGTGATATCGGTCCTGCGTCGTTCTTGTGCGTTGAGTATTGCAAGCACAATAGTGCTTTAGCCAACTAACCAGAAGTTACCCAGATTTTCAACACCGAAGCTATAACAGGGAAGAGTGCTTCACAGAAATGAAATTTTCTCCGGAGAAGCTCTAAAGCGATGGGCTAATCTACTTATGAAATTACCTGACCAACAAAAAAATGCACTGCAGTTTAATTAAGGAAGTAGGTCACCATCTAGCTGACTGGCCACATTAAACCGAAGCCAACAAAAGTGAGGAGTGTTCCACAGCATTGAAATGTTCACCGACTTCACTTGAGATATCCAGGTTTGAAATTGCCTGATCGTGACAAAGACAGAAAACAATTGGCTGTTCGAGGAACTAGCTAGCGATATGGCTTTCTGCAAACGACTCCTCCACCTTTGCCAAGAACAGTAGTATGTGTTCCGCAGCATTGAAATTTTCACCAACTAAGCTTGAGATATCCGGATTCGGAATAAACTGATCCTGAGAGAGACAGGTAAGACTGTTTAAAGAGACAAACGATTTTGACGACCTTGTACAAACTATTGACTCGTTATGTTAGGTCCTTCTAATGACTAGGTGACGCAATTAAGCACTCAGCGTAAAGCCTGTATTTTATTATAAGGTTTTAAAAATGTGCAGTTTCTCAGGCGCCCCCTCACAAGTGACGTAGTTAGCCCAATTGACGTCAGTTGGGCGATCTGTAAACGGATCCTCCTCCTTTTACAAAAACAGTAAGATTGGTTCTACAGCAGGGAAATATTCACCGACTACACTTGAGAAATGTGGCTTGGAAATTAGTTGATCTTGAGAGACACAACAAAATTGACAGTTTAAGGGGCCAGCTAGCATACGGCCTTCTGTAAATGGCTCCTCCGCCTTTGCAAAAAAACCGTGGGATGTGTTCCACAGCAGTTAAATGTTCACTGGGGACACGGTTAGGGTAACGGACTTGAAGTTACCCGAGAAACAAAATAAAGAAATGTAGATGTTTGAAAAAGAACGTATCTAGTTAACTCTTCACACTTTCTTCACCGAACTCGACACAGTGTTCCGCCGCCGTGAGGTGTTCATCGATGACGGAATCGCGATAGTTTTAAATGCTTTAGAAACTTACTGACCGACACCCAAAGCAAGGAAAAACAGCTGTTTATATGATGAACTAACTATCTAGCCAAAGAAAGCCCACTTCTTTCACACAAGCCAAGTCAATGGGTGGTGTTCCCCGGTGTTGTAATACTCATGGGCGAGACTGAATGGCGACAGGGCAGAAGCTAGCGGACTGACAAACAATATAAAGATAATTAGCTGTGAGAATGATATTTATTTATTTAATTATTTATTTGTTCTTTATATCCTGAGGGCGAAAGGAATAACTGAGGGGAGTAGGTATGAACAAGGAATAGGAAATGAAACATGCAGTAGGTCACAGTATACAGGGTACTTCCTTCGAGGTGACAAAATAGTTAGTCACCTTATGGTATGTTACGCTCTTTGTCAGTGATGAAGTGCGCACCGGCAATTGTTTAGTGAGCTGATTCCACTGCTCGACGAGTTTACTGCCAAGAAAGAACGTGTTTTTAAGGATGTAGGAAATTTTTTTCATTAACTGTATTTATGGAGATGTTGGTGCCTATAAGTATGAAACCTGTGTACTATACTCTTCTCTGACAAGCTAGTTTGGCTCATAATGTTCATGACAGGAAGAGCAATTGAGGAAAAAAAGCACAGCGACATTCGCCTACACACAGTTCGCTATCTATCTTGCTAACTAATCGCACTACCCTCAACTAAACCGTAGTGGTATTCCTCAGCGTTGCCATACTCACGGGCTACATTTTTATGACGACAGCGTGAAAATAATCTGACAATCACACTAAAAAAATGAGCTATTTTAAAAGCTACCTGTAGCTAAGTAATCCAGCTTTTTTTACCAAAGTCAAAAAATAATGTTTATTTATTTATTTATTTTTGTTTTTATTTATTTATTATATCCTCAGGGAGGAAGGCATTAAATAAGGTGTACTTAAGAGCGAAGGAACAAAGGATAAAACTTAAAGTAGGTTACAGCATATAGCAGGTTACGAACAAAGTATTAAACAATGAAACAAGACGTAGGTTGCTGTTATAGGAGTTCACACCGTTCCGCGGTGATGAACTAGTTCCGCGGCAACAGTCTAGTACGTCTGGTTTGACGAATTTACGGAATAATAACCAAAGCAATAAAACGCGGCTGGTTACGAAACTAGCTAACTATCTAGGCTAACTAACCACACTTCCTTCGCCAAAGCCAAAGCAGCGAGCGGTGTTCCGCATTGCATTCAGGTACTCACCGGCGACGCTGTAAGGAGACGCCTCCGCCATGGCCTCGACGAGAAGCAGTAGGCAGAGGAAAGTGGCGATCCACGCTAGACACTTGTCCATGTCGACGCTGCTGGCGACGCGGCTGCCCAGACTTTGAGCCTGCGGGGGTAACGACAAAAGAGACGGGAGCGACGCTCTGAGCTCCGGCCGGGCAGGTCCCGTAGGCGGGAGTGCGCGCCCCGCCTACACGCGCGAGCGGAAATAGAAGTTAGGTGCAGTGGAGTGCGAGCGCTGGAGCACGATATGTTATACGTATTCTCGGGTTTTACGTGCCGAAAACCCACGATCTCATTATGAGACAAGCCGTAGTGAGGGACTCCGGCTTAATTTTGACCACCAGGGGTCCTTTAACGCGCATCAAGTGCACGGTACACGAGGAGCTTTAGCATTTCGCCCCCCATCGAAACGTAGCCACCGGGGCCGAGATTTGATCACGCGAAATTGGGCTTAGAAGTGCAACGCAATTACTCGGTAGGCCACCATGACGGGTATGAAATACGACACCCTTAACCGCATTCCCCATAGGTTGCATATATGTTCTACTTAGTTGCACCTATGCGGAAAGACATTACGATGTTCGAATTACTGGAAGGAAATTGCAGGAACGTCCAGCTTCATGGAATGAAATTAAGTGTAACGCGATAAGAACAAGGACCCAAGAAGAAACGAATCACAGACACAAGCGCTAACTTTCAATAAAGAAAAAAAATTAATTCGGGGGCTAGGTTGTACTTATACTCGCGCAAGACCATGCGCGCAACAATTTTAGTGCCCCTATGGTATGCTACAAGCAAGCATAAAAAACATTTGAAAACTTTGCTTGCTTGACATGGTTTCTTGTAGTATAGTATCTATAAGGGCGCTGAAATTGCTGCGCACGGGGTCACGTGTGCCTGTAAGCACAACCAGTCCCGGAAGATTTATTTGTTTAAGGTTAGCGCTTGTGTCTCCGTTTCGTGTCTTCTTGTGTCCTTGTTCCTGTTGCACCACCCTTCATTCCGTTCCACGATGATCAACCAACAAGCTCACATCACCCCCCGCGTTGAGTGAAGCTGGAGCTCGATACGAGGCTCACAAAGCCCTGCTTGAATTCCTATCAATAATACTGCACTTGACTCTCGTGTGTGGTGCTCATACTCTGCTGCGGTGTGTTTGACGTTTTGTGTTGTGTTGTGTGTTAATTCGCTTTCGCTTTCCATGTTTTTCACCTTTCCTTTCTGCCTTCCCATTTTTTTCTCTGCTTTTCAAAAGGATGTACGGGGTGTCCCTTTCAGGAGGCGATTGCTAGCTTGCTACTTGTCTGTGTGCGCGCGGTGTTTACGTAGGTTTACATAATTAATCGTAATAATTTGATCCCTGCGAAACCACGAAGCCACGTGGAGATAGGCTGCGCGTCGCTCTAACCGACCAATCAACGTGCAAGCCAAGAATGTGACCAAATATTGCTTGCTCGAGGAATAATCACGACAGAAACAGAATTGATTGCTACCTAAATTAGGAAACGATTCAAAAACTACGTCCCCCCCCCCCTAGAGAGCTTTGTTCACAATATCGACAACATGAACAATATAAACAAGACGACCGTGTTGAGGCCATAACTTCAGAATCTTAGTTATTTGTTCACGTATAGATTGGCATCAGTTCTGGGTTCTTCATAACCACGGTGCATACGCTGTGGGGGCTACCCTGACAACAAACGCATATCACGGGATTTCCCCTATTTTCAGGAATACTTCACAATTATTCCCAGAAATAACGCCACTCTACTAAGAGCCACCATGCTCAGTGGCTGGCTCACTAGCGCCGTTTCTCGCTTTCCAATTTCTCCACTAAGAAACGCGTAATAAACACATCAGAACTGCCCGGGGCCAATAGGAGCGCCGGACTGGATGCTACGGTAAAGATTTACTTTCTCTCGCTTCTCGCGAACGTGCTCTAGGACGAACTTGAAGTCACGCTTTCAGGACCCGTTTTTATCACTGTAGTGAAAAATGGATCGCGCATCTGAATAACGAAATATAGGCAAAAAAAAGTATCCCAGTGTAGTTTTTGACCACATATCGAACGTCTTTCTCATGAGTGGCCAACATCTCAAGGTGTTGCACACAACGTATGATTCTTGAAACTTTTTATTCCCAATTGAAATGTTCTGATGTATTACTAGAAATCACTTGAACGCAATTTTGTGCCAGTCAAGGGAGAAAATATGCACAACAGAGCAGGCTCCCAAGATACAGCAAAGGCCCTTAACCCCAGCATGATGCGATGCATGGGCATTCGTGAAATATGAGATATAGTCATGATTATATGCTACACCAAGTGCACAAATTATGAAATTAGACTTGCTGACGCTCAGTTTTTTAAGATTCGTCTGTTTTTTTTTAAGTTTTTGAGCTTGTTTGTTACTACATCGGGTATTTCTTACAAATCATCACGATTCTTACAAGAATTATTGGACCAGAGATGGCTAAACGAATTGACCACACATGAGTTCTGAAGTCCTTACTGCAATTGTGACGCAAACTGTTGGCGGTAATCTCTAGTGAACACGGTAGGACGATGGTACCCCACAATAAAAAGTACGCCAGCCCATGTGTAATGCTCGCGACGTCGAGGGACCTTAAGGAAAATAAACTGAACGGAGTTGGACTTGGTTCGTGTTGTTTCCTTTCCTTGAAGTCAGAACGATTTAGTCAGTTTCGTTCCGTCAAACGTCAGTTAGCTTTGCTACGGCTTAGTAACAGCCTTAACACTACATTGTCATCTGAAACTTGAAGTCTATGCCACTTTCATAAACAAAACGACCTAAGGACGACAGACCACGCCAAAGCCCCTTTTGTTAAAGGTTCATAGCGCTGAACATGCGTTCTCTGGAGTCAATCCGACAAGAGTGTTTCACTTATTTATTATGTACTGAAAATACTGCCAACAAGGGGAGCATGTCGCTGGCTTTTCAACCTCAGTTGTTAACTTGATGAAGGATCGTGACAGGCCAAGTGAAACGTGTCAGCTTTTCACAGTTCGCGGCCAACGTGGTGCTCTGACTTAAGGTGTACTGACCATGGCAGCGCACGCTTAATCACGTTCTGCATAGGTTTCGCTAAGTAAGTTGAACATACTTGCAGCAATGTTCCACTTAGCCAGTGAAACTTATGTGCAACGACGTTAGGAGTGTACTGCACGCAACTTGTGCAGAAATAAGTGCGTTCGACGGTGGGCGCACGAAGGACGTCACTGGGCACTCCCCCAAGAGCGGAAAAGCTCGGCACGAACAGGCTGCGACCTACGCGCGTCTAGCCTAAACTTGTGTGGCTCCCCTGGGACGGAAGGGTTTCGGCCTGTCGTTGCAACACCTGAAGCTGAGCCGAGAGAGAGAGAGAGAGAGAGAGGCGCAGCAATACACTCGACTACGTGCATTTGAGCTCGTTGCAGACTGTCGAGGCAACGTCAATAGGCTCCGTTTGCCAGATGCCCACACTTGTGGTTCCGCGAAGATGTTTCTTTACTTCTCGTCCTCTGGTCTCTTCTGCATGTGTCTGGGCAGATTGAATCAACTCCCCCTCCCCCCTTTCTTTTTTTTTCACACGGGATTTTTTAGTCCATGGCATCCCACGCCACACACAGACACGTCCGACAGGCTCGAGTGATGGATGACGCGGACGTGTCCGACGTCATGTGCTTGCAACGAGAATGGACATTTCGATATCGGGAAGGAAATCACAAGTTCACTTGATCTATTTTTTTGTTTTTGTGGGTTGTGACTGCCTCTTGAGGTTAACCGCATGTGAGCAGTAGAACTGTCTCGACTTGTTTCCTTTTTGGAGAAAGCACGCCGGTGGGAACGTGCAGTTTGCCGAGACAAGTTGGCGTCTATGTGTTCTCTTTTTTTTCCATTGAAAAACCTCGGAGAAAGAAAATCAGGTAAGTGTCGAACGGAGAGACAACGTGGAGAACTTTGCAGCAAACGTGGTCCAAGAAAAAAAAACAAAAAAAAAAAAAAACGTTAAGAATAAGTACTTGGTCGAAGTTGCGAAACTTGTTGGGAAACTGGAGTCTCTTTGACGCTGCTGGCTGGAGCGAAGTCTAGACTTGGCACTGACGGCCTAGAGTTCGGTGACGCAAGCGCTTGCAATTGGAACAGGAGTGTTTGGAGTATTGCGGTAGAGACGGTGACGGCGCTGTCGTAACACGTGAGCAAAATCATTAGGCAAATCACTGAAAATTTTCCTACCCAACGAGAAGGTAATTTTTGCGTCAGCCGTGCTTCGGTATATACTAATGCCCTATAATTCATTTAAGCGTGTTAGTTACATCAAGACTGAGCTAGTTTTGATGACTTTCGCCATCTTTAAAGGTAAAGGGATAATGACGCATGTAAGGTTGGTGCATGGGCACTGTAATTGTATGTTTTTATTTTCTTTACCTCGTATATTTCAGTACACGCATATGCCTCCTGTCTTCCATTTTGTTTTTGCTTTGTCCCTCGTTTTAAGCGCGCTTGAAAGACGAACCCGTACCATCTGGCCAAGTGTGCTACTAGTATAGAGACCTTTATAGTATAGATTAATATGCTTGCGTTAGTGGATGAAGCAACGCTAACACAATCATAAGCTGCAGAGCACGGCGAAAACTAGTGTTTTAGAGAGCCCACCGCTAATGCAAACGCTAGCAGTTGCGATCCCGCCTAAATGTAATTGTTGACAGAGTGCAACTAAGCAAATGCACATACAATTTCAACCGAATGCAATGCTGTTTGATTATTATCCACTGAACACGGACCACAGTGCACCGACGGCGGTTTGCATTTTTTTCCCCTCAAATGATGATAATAATAAAATTTAGGTTGTGGCGCCACCTATCGTACAAGCGAACACTCGTAATCTATGGCCTATGAGATATTGCACTGCACTCGTCTTGCCGCGAGCGCTTCCCTGTACACGAGGTCATGTCCTGATAGTACAGCCGCTCTTCTTAAGCCTAAATCGCCGTAAAATCGAGAATACATCTCGATAACAGCACTCAGTTGCACTAATGCTATGTTGTCGAAGCATAATGTCACAAATCTATAGCAAATACAAGCATCTGTTGGGAACGAATAGACCAAACAGTGAAAGACGAGGACTTGATGGATCCGAAGCGGAGGGCTGTCGGCTCGAAGGAGACGCCATGTTTCCCATGCACGTCGTCGCGAAAGTTAGCGCCTCACGTTAAATTCCAGAAATAGGTATAGAGGCACGCAACGCGCGAAGCTGCCTTATGTTCTGTGCATGCGCAATATGACATCACTATTTATTTTCGTGTAGCGTGGTGCCACTCAAGCTGTACTAAAACTATCTATTATAAAGAAGCATGAGCTCGAAATCTTGCATCATCATCATCATCATCATCATCATCATCATCATCATCATCATCATCATCATCATCATCATCATCATCATCCTATATTTATGTCCACTGCAGGACGAAGGCCTCTCCCTGCGATCTCCAATTACCCCTGTCTTGCGCTAGCGTATTCCAACTTGCGCCTGCGAATTTCCTAACTTCATCATCCCACCTGGTTTTCTGCCGTCCTCGACTGCGCTTCCCTTCTCTTGGTATCCATTCTGTAACCCTAATGGTCCACCGGTTATCCATCCTACGCATTACATGGCCTGCCCAGCTCCATTTCTTCCGCTTAATGTCACCTAGAATATCGTCTATCCCTGTTTATTCTCTGATCCACACCGCTGTCTTCCTGTCTCTTAAGTTCTTAACGTTACTCCTAAGATTTTTCGTTCCATCGCTCTTTGTGCGGTCCTTATCTTGCAACAACGGATGGCTAAATGCATACAGCATTTGGGTAGCAGCCTGAACATACTTCAGGAATTGAGCGAGCTCTCAATGGCGGCATCGTTATCAACATTACGCTAAGTTTGATTGCCAGAACCCATTTAGTATGTTCATTGACTAGATTTCGTTTCTTTTTATTCTTTTTTTTTGCCAAACAGCGGAGAGGAATAGAGTAGCCGAGCTACTTTCTACCTCAGTATCTCAACGGCTACCCATGTATAAGAGAATAGGACCGAACATCGCTTTCGACATAGCATTTGGAATACGTGCAAGTGGCGTATATGTATTACTAATCTTCAGCTATTTCCTGCCGTCCTTATATATATGTTTTAATTACTGCCAGCATACATTTCATCGTGTTTGTTCAATCTCCATATTTTTTAAGCATGAAATGCTGTTAGCTCCCGCCGTCGCCGACCTTCATATAACCTTGAGCCAAAAGCTAGAGCCGTTATCCACGCACTCAAACGAGAACATCCGGCCATCGTTTCCGAGAACAAACCGAGATCATCCGGGCAACCAGTCAAAAGTTAATGCGCTCGCTGGCCCCCAACCCTTTGCACAGGGCCGCATTACATACGCTAGTTACTGTCCAAGCAAGTTGGGAAAAAAAAATATTGCTTCCGAGTTCTTCGTAATGTTTGTTCACATTATCACTGAAGCTGTAACTTGTAGTACGCTAAAGGTTTATTTGTCATTTCCAATAGCGACGTTGAAAAGGCAGATACAGGGCGCCATACACTTCATCGTCATCTTTTGGCGCTGAGACAGGGTTGCCTGCAGTCTTTTCAACGCCAACGATCCGTGAGTTCCAAGGCGCGGGTTTTGCGCCAGCTCGAGAGATGGCGCGACGCTGCGTGACCAAGCTGGCAGCGTCCGGCGCGCCGCGGATGGCTGTTTGGCCGAGACTAGACTTGCAATGAGGTTCTGTCTGTGGCAGGAAACTATTGCGTCTATATGGACCAGTGCACAGTATGGCGTCGTGCGGTAGGGTGTGCTGTTGCGAACATGCACTAAACCCACTTTAAGATTGTGGCTAGTATCATCTCAAACCAATCTGCTTTGCCGCTAGCCATTTCATGCTTACATCTACTCTCGATTACGGGAGAGCCAGCATTTTTTAAAAATTTTGTACCACCGTTTTACCGCGAAGCTGTTTGTGCGGACCCTGTGCCGTCATTACCGTTCCCTAAAGAGGGGCCACGTGACCTAGCGGCTAAGGAGAGGAAAAGAAGAACTCAAGAGGGGCAAATGGGTTGGAGTGACCCCTTTCCCCCTGTGGGAATGCTGTGAGAGGGTGCAGATGAAAAGGAGAACTGGGAGGTGGGTTGACGTAAGTCGCGCCGTCCAATACTCGCGTTGGAGGGGGAGAGCGTGATGCGCGCCAACCAATTGCGGTGTAGGAAAAAAATGTCGCAGTTTCGCCCGAAAGGCGAAGCATCGATTGCGATAGCAAATTAGTAGAGAGCTATTCGGAGTAGGGATAGTAGTTTTATCGGCTGCATAAACTTGGACACATTGGCTTACTAACTGAATTAAATATCGTGGTGTCAGCGCGCACAAGCAAACATGAAAAGATCACACTGAATGACCGCAGCCAACGACTGTCAAAACGCTGGCAGCAAGCGCAGGTTCGCGCGGTCTATCGCTTCAACGGAAACTGAGCGGCGAATGCACAGCGCATACAAAGGTCAGAGCCGTGTGGAGATAAGAGACGGTGCGGGCGACGGGCACCGCCGGGCAAACTGCAAAGAAGAAGTTGTTGGCAGAGGAGAAGCTGCCCCCCTTCCCTCCCCCCCTCTTGGCGCTTTGTTGGTTTCGCGTGGGAGATTGAGTGGCAAGATACGCCTTTGGTGCCGCAGCACAGCGCCGCCCCGCCTCCCTGCCTCCCATACCCCCACGCGACGGTCGCGTTTGCTTTCCGCCGAGCGTTCGCTCTCCGTGATAGCGCGCTTTCGCTCGCGCATACGGCGCGCGGCGACGATATTATCGCCCTTGGAATCTATATGGAACCTCACGGCGACGGCGACGCCGACGACAGAAATCCGGTTGAAGTGTCCATATAATTGCTATTGCAATAAAAGTAGGTCAACGGAGGAGTGGGGTGTGAGAGGAGTTCGCGTTAGCGTTGGTTGTATATACTGAGCTTTGGTCAAGGAATCTTGTCCGGGAACTTCGTAGAAGAAAGCGTGAGGAACGCGCTAGGAAAGCCGTCGCCCGTGAACGCCGACGCACCCCATCTCCCAAAAGTAGAGCCGTTCAGGCCAGCCAAGCGGCCGCGAATGCAACTATGGCTCGGACGCTAGCTCCCCTTGCATCCGGCCTGACACGGCAGCGTCATCTTCACGGAGTGGAAGGGGCAGTGATTTTCATTTTTAGGGGCGAAGCTCCACAGGGTGTGGGTCGTTCCCTCCTCTGTAGTAGTAGTATGTAGCCACCTCTAGTTTATGAATTGCTCAATAGATGGCGTTGTGTACATCATACATACACACATACACACACACACATATATATATAGGTATATGTATGATAACATCACGCGCTTTCACTCACACATGCAGCATACGGCCAATGAGACTTTTTTTCTATTGCGGGACGCGACCATCGAAAGGTGAGTCCTTAACAGCTTCGCTGTAACTGTGAAGTTAAAGCTAAGTGAAAGGCAAGTTGAAGCCACCAGCTCCGCTGCTTCATCAGTCTTAGGGACGTTAAGTCAGTGACGCTGTGGTGATTTTTTTACAGCATGATTTGGCGGTTTTTTGTTCATTAAAATTTTGAAATCTTCCTGTGTTGAGTTGTCGTTTTCTGTTCAACAAGATGCACTTCTTCTTTATCAATAAATGAGGCCAGACTAGGTGCTATCAAAATTTATGGCGTCACGGGAAGCGAACGCGAGAACTTCAAGATGACATAATCATCTTACCTTTGTTTTCGCGTCATTTATCGCTTACGAAATCTATTCTTACGATAAGAAGATATTTTTAAAGCATTCCAGAAGTGCAATTTACGAATCAATCTCAGCCTAACTGACATATAGTTAACCACAAATTTGCAATAGTAAGGATCCTGGAACGAATTAGAAGAAGCGCCAGTATTGGAAACTTGCGCGGCCGCTCAAGAGCCACATAAGGTGTCTCTAATTTAATCAATAGATGCAAAATAATTCCACACTACTTTTGATTATTGACACTGAATGAAACTGCAATGCACGCGTCCAAGAAGCTTAAAGCGATTCTAACTTCACCGGGGCACCAGAGCAATAATTATTTATTACGATAGCAGTAATGCGGTCACTTGAGGAGCTATCGCGCCTTCACTGATGGCGTCGCCGCCGTCGTGCCGTCACGGTACTGTAATCACGGTATCGATGCGCATGCGTGGTCCATGCGGGGAGAGTTAGAATTCGCCCAGAGACGCGCAGTACGTCTGGCTGCAAAAGCGGCGACGCCAAGCGTAAGCACTGTCGCACTCCGCTCAATCAGATGTGCCGGAGTCGGGCCAGCTTTCTGCAGCCAGTTTCGCAAAGCTTTTCTTTCGTAAGTTCGCTTTGCCATTGGCTGACCACCTTCGCTAATGATATATCTGGCATCCGGATGGGCTAAAATTATTTCTTACGAAAAGCTCTAGCGTAAGAAGTTTTTGTGAATTCGGGCCTTGGTTGGCATGAGCGCTGTGCGCGCCCACGTTATAGCGTTCCTAGGGCATGTGTGTGCGTACGACATCGTGGTGCATATTCTGGTATCAGCGGAAAGAGTAGTAAACGTCACTCTAAGTTTCATTCTTTCACTGGGCGCTGAGGAGCGCCGACGGTTTAAAGTCGGGCTCACTTCGTGCCCACACCGAGGGGCGGCGCTGGTAACGCCGTTGCCGACGTTTCTCATCGAAGCATCGTTGTGAGACGCCTGGTGTTGTTCCTGCTGGGTGTTGTTCATGGGTGTTGTTGTCTCGCGCGCTAAGTCGAGTATTGTTAGAACATCGCGCGAGGAGCTCGAGCCATACGCTAAACCCCGCTACTTCTTTCAATGCTTCATCGTCGGGCGAAACTGCCAATTTCTTTTCCAAAGATGTAACCGACGAATATTCAAATTCACTGTTACAACACGTACGCGCGTGCTCATGGAGTATCTCGGAATATATAAAGCCAATATAAAGATTTGCAACAAAGGAAACACCAAAAAAAGTAAAAAAAGCCTTAATTTTGCACGAGGTCGTTTGGATTAAAACCTTTAATGAGAGCCTAGATTAGCGCAGTCGGTTGCATAAGAAGTAAGACAACGTGGGTTGTGAACTATTTCACGAGTCAGAGCTACTGTTAATGATTACAGGAGTGCTATTACCATAAACCACTAATCACCGCAAGTTCTGCATAATGCTGTCTCTAAGAAATGATGCAAATTTGCCTCATTATATTCGAGCATTGTCCAAATACTCGGAAAAGGTGCAGGTATTACAATATTTCCGCTATTCTGTGCGTGGGTTACGCGGACGTTGATCGTTATTAGCGCATGCTTTATTCCGATGGAAAATCCAAGATATCAATCGAATATGCGCTCATTACGTTTCCTTATTACTAGACAGCAACAGCGGTCCGAACCTAGACCTGCTGCTCTGCTGGTAATTTCTTTTTCCCAGTCAATATGCATAAAGCATTTTATTAATTGAATTTCTCCGTGTAGTTCGAAAGAGGGGACAAGGAAAGGTCGTTCCTTGAGAAATGATGCAATGAAACTAGCGGGCAATTAGGCAGTGCTGTTTATCAATCGCTAAACCAAGGGATTAGAAAAGTATTAATTATAACAACAGTTGTGAAGTCCTTCGTTCCCCGAATATTACTGCCTTTCGAAACTTCTCAGGCCTTTGTTATATTTATGGTCGGCATTTCTATCTTAACAAAACGCTCTTGCAGTCAAACACAGCATAAAAAAATATAAAAGTAGACCTCAAAGACGGCATTCAAGCTTCAAAACTTTCAGTTCTGTCAGAGCAATTCGCTTCGATGGCGAAGTGCTCTCGCACCAACTGCAATGTATTCTTTTTAATGGAGTCTGAAATAGAAGCGCTTGCGACTTATTGCTCTACAAACAGTACAGCTACTGAGTTCTGACTTCTGTTATATTTGGTGGGGCTGCTATGAACACCTGCTATAACCATTTGAGGAAATTAACCACCGGAGCCGGTTGTGGTAGCGGCCGATGACCCATATGCATAGGGTTCGCCAAGGCAATTAATTCTTTTTTTTTCATTCCTGTCTGAGTAGTAGAGTAACCTTGACTATATAAACTAAGCATTCCGATGTACTTTGATACACAGTGAGCAGAAGCTTGCCGAAGTATATTGTCACGCGCACGCTATGACTCGCATATTCATTCATCGCTGATATAATCAGATTCAAGCGACAACATCAAACACCGCATACAGGCAACGTCACCCCTATTTGCATAATGCGAGGGAAAGCACTATTTTCGGATGGTCCGCTTCAATTTTCTTTCTATTTGTTGATCGTAACATTCAGAAACCGCCGTGCTATCGTTAACACCGTGTCATATGCTCTCAGGGTGACTGATGATAAGAAGAAAGGTCATTTCGCGTTCACGGAAAAGAATCTCATTTTCTCGCGGCACAAACTTGATTAGGATCTTTCCTGGTGGCAAACTGTTAAGCATATTTTCTGCCTATCGCGCTATTTATTTTCCTGTTTTGCTGATTTTTAGAATGAAATTCGCAATGTACTGGCAGGCGTTGCAAATCTTCATTTGCCTTTTAATCTCGCGCCATCCGGTGCGCGTACAATATTGCGCCGTTGTGTCGTAGGATGATACTAAAAATCGAATGTGTTACGCATTCACTTCACTATGAATAGTTACCCCGAATATTTCATGTCGGCCTTTCCTTTCACGTGGAGCATGTTGTCTAGCATTTTGCGCGTGAATTGCAAGTTTGTTTGTATTTGCAGTAAAACGTCCGTACAACTTCGTTTCTAGGTTCTCGTAAAAACACTTTTCTTCAATGGTTACGCTTCTTTCGCCGTTCCTGTTGCAGTCCTGGGGTATTTTAGTATGCCAACGTAAACAACAAATAGTGGAGCAAGCCTAAGGACACAGCGGAGCTGATCGGTTCCTAGCTGGTCCTTGCTAAACGAAGTGGTGCTAAGTTATACGAAGTAATGTCAAGTGATGCTAAGTTATACGAAGTGTATAAGCATTTCCTCGTGGTCCGTGGCATCGGGGAACGCCTCGCGAAGCACTTGCAGTCCGAGCACACGTAGGGGAAGTGGGGCGAAAGCTATGCACAGTGTACGGGCGGTGCGCAGCAGACGACTCGCTGGGATGACGTCACGGCGCATGCGCAGTGAATTACCTGCACCGTAGTCAGCGTATTGTCTGCATTTAGAGGCGAACATATTCTTAGAACACTTTTCTTAGTGGACATTGAGATAGATCGGCGTTTGTGATAAGTAGTCATGTATATTTACGTATGACGTGACGCAATCATGCTCTAATTTTAGTATGTGGCATACTAAAATACCACAAGACTGCAACAGGAACGGCGAAAGAAGCGTAAACATTGAAGGAAAGTGTTTTTTAAAGATCCTAGAAGCGAAGTTGTACGAAGTGAACGAGTCTTGAACGGAGATGTGTGTTGGGATACTGTCATTCATTAGTATGTGAATGACTAACTAGTGCACCAATGAATGAAGACTACAAAACGTATAATATATATCATTCTGTTTAGTGGCATAGACGCAAGTCAAGTCAACTCTCCGTGGCGACATTGCCTTCATTAGTTTCATTGGCATTTTTCATTCACAAATTTTTTTAGCGCATTCTTTTATTCGTTTATTTTTTGCTGTATAACATAGAGAATTAGAATAGCCGTTGATCTGTTTAACTAAGACTGTCCACAGCAACCGAGGCATGGCATAACAGAACAGCAAATAAATAGGTAAGTAAGAAAATATATTTTTAATGTTACTTACAGTGTGGGAGAGACACGTTAAGATGATATGGTAATTGCTGTGTTTTGCATGCCTTTATTTATTATGCACGCTTGCCGACTTCTGACCCTTCCATTCTGCCACCATATATCTTAACACAATTGGCGTCATTATCAAAAGAAAAAAGCTCGTTACGTTTAATCTGCAAGGAGTGGCTTGGGGGATTTCCCCGAAGCCGTCTTTACGCGATAAACTTATGACGTTTTATTTTCTGCTTCGTCCTCATTATGTTGGAGGCAATTATATACGACGTGATTACGATTAATCTGAGCGTCACATTTTGTACAGGGAAAGTTTTGGAGACGTGGGCGGTAATCTTTTACCTGCTTTAAGGCGAATGTGCAGATTAATGCAGCGTCAGAGGCTTTTAACGAAACGTGAATACAAATTGTCACCCTCACTGAGGCTTAGCGCCGGCAGAAATTTATAAAGATATGGACACCCGAAAAATGCTTTTCTAGTCAAGACCTTATTACATCTGACGGAGCGGAGTAAATAATGACTTAATCAAACAATAAACAAATATGATTAAAGACGCATGCCTGACGAAGTAGTTAGCTTCAATTATTTATTCTTCCAATGTTTTGCCGTCAGATTATTGGATAATTAAGACACTGAACAGTTAAATACTTTTTACAAATAGGAGCGCCTGAACAGACTTGCACGTGAGATCGACGTCACGAGGTTAATGGAAGAAAAGTCACCAACACCCTCGCCCATAAAGCTTCGGGAACTTACACAGCCTTGTTTGTTTTCGCGAGAGTGTTCGTGGCATCCGGTGACATGGTTTTAAACACGATAAAAATAAAAGCAGTCCATCGAATGGTTAAAAGTGTGAGATAAAGCGTGCAGCTGGTTAAGACGCAAAGCACGAACAGATCTTGAGAAATTCTCGTCGTCGAGATTTAATCAAGTGCCGTGCGACAATCCGATTTGAAGGGACAAGGGGTGGACGGAATATCAGGAGAACGCTGATTAAGCTGCAACTTCTCAAAAACCCCTTGTTTTTCTCTGCAGCTTCCCGACAAGTCTCTAGCACTGCGAGCACAAAAAAAAAATCAGAAAAAAAGGAAGAAATAAGAGTTTTACTCAGTTTTACTGGGTTTTACTGTGGAGGAGCAGATTAATTTCTTGTCCCAGATAAACAAGGGTTCTTGTGCATGCAAGGAAAGTTTCGTAAATCGCGATAAATGCCTGCATGTGAGTATCAATACCTCAAAATTGATATTAAGAACAGCTTTTATGCGGGCGTTCACGTCCCAGAATCTTGGAGTATTGAGATTCTTGGATTTGGCAAGGACATTGCACTTGGTGCCAGGGAGTCACAACAAGAGTGCCTGGTTAGTGGGTCGGAGTGCTTTGCTGTAAAGGAGAGCGCCATGCATAGCTCAGTCATGATGCGGAGAGTCAGGTCTTTACGGAGACAGTAAAACGTAGTACAGTTGCTGAAGATTATATGTATATATTTTGCCATGTCAAGTAGCTCACAAGCAAATAAAATTTGGCGCTTTAAAGATCCTCGTACAAAGATCTGCTTTCACATTTATGTAAACCTGTATATCGGCTAGACTAATGTCGTCTGTTAAGTAATATGTCAGCAATATACAGCGTACGTTCCCTTAAGTCAAAGGTTCGCCTCCCCCTTCGTATTCTTCAACATTTCGCGCCCATCTCTCAGGTATAGCACGCTAAGTACGAGCTTACGAGTAAGTTAAGTGTGCAGTTGCTCTAAGAACACAGTGAATAAACACTCACGTGTATCGCTCGATGAATATAAAGATGAATGCGGTAATGAGGCACGAAACAGTTCCAGTTGGGGGCTGTGCTTGAATATGGGGACAAGCGTCCTTCACCGGCGATAAGTCTCAAGCGTGTGAAGTGAAGTGCCACCTTTCACACCTCACAGGAGTCCTTGGAGGGCGCTCACGAGTACCAAGAGTACCTAGAGCTAAGCTGTACCTCGAGGCAGGTGTGCTTCCGTGCGTCAAACTGTAGTGATGTGCAGCTGTCACGTCGGAGTCACACAGGGAATCCCATCCGTCAGTGGCTATACAGTTCGCGACCTTCGTCGATCTCCCCTGGCCCCGTCCAACATACACGAGTGTTCAAGATGTCCGCGAGAACAGAAAGTACCGCGGCGAATAAGGCACAAATTTTGTCCGCTTTGTCAAGCCGGTTGCTTGCACGCGCTGTCCCGAGGACTCAACGTGTCCTTCAGTCGTTCAACTGTGTTTTTCGGCACACCACACACCTATGCCAAATGTGTCCAGTCACTTCCCCAAACGGGACGTATTCTGCGGGGGAAAAAAAAGAGACGCAGAGGACGCAGGTCTTGTCTGTCTCACTCGAACGATTTGTCGACACGCTACGCTAGCGACGACGCTGTCAAGGGTCATCTAACTCGGGCCCAAAGCAGCACACCTTGCAGCATCGACGATGGCTCAGCGGAGGATGTCATTGGACGAGCTGACCCGTGCTTCAGAGACACTCGACTTCGTGAGCTCTTTGCCGAGCTATGAATCCTACTCCACGCGAGAAAGAGGCAGGGGCGTCGCCTGGCTCGGGACAGTGTGGGAGGGCGCTTCCCTCACTCTCACGCTCTCACAGAGTCTGGATCCCGCTAAGTCAACTTTCCCTTTCCTTCGTCTACGATTCCCTCCCCCCCCTCTCTCCCCTCCTAAGCGAGGTCGACGAGGCTCTCGACCGAAGGAGGTGAAAGATGAATGAGTGAAAGGGTCGCGGAAGGAAAGGAAAAGATCAGAGGCCGAGGAGATGGATGCTGTTTTGGCGCTGTTTGTGACGCCCTTGCGAGACTGGCAAACAGACATCCGAAAGACAAAGTTTCGAAGAGAAACGAACGCGCGCGAGAGAGAGAGGGAGAGAGATTGTCGGCCTGGCACTTCTCCGAGTGGGAAACAGCGCGCTCGTTTAGCGCCGCTTCACTTCACGTGACCTGACCCTCTTCTCTTAGCGTGGCGCGCTTCTTCTTCTTGAAGCTTTACAAAGTTCACTCGCTTTCTTTTTTTACCCACCGGTCTAGCTTTTCTTTCTATTTTTTTCTTTTGTGTGTGTGTGTCTGTGTGTTTCGACCCGGCTGTGCTTACTACCGGAGGACCGCGATGGGCGTTTAGGGGGCTCGACCCCTCTGTTTTGAGAAGCTGAAACACCCCCGTTTCTTTTCTGTTTCAGGAATAGTGCCCGAGGACACGGTGGCTTTGCGGGGCCTTCCAGAAGCTTAACCCTTTGCGTGCCTTCGATCGTCGGACCGATAAACATAATTACAAGCGACCTACATCGACGAAAGAAAGACTGAAAGAAATATAGAAATAAATTAAAGGTTTTAGAAGCTGGCACGTATTGTTTTTATAGCCTACAACTTCCGACGCATAATAACTAAACAAAATAATCAAATGAAAGAGAGAAAAAAAAGAAAGAAAGAACGAAAGAAAGGGAAAGCAAAGCGGTGAAATGCGGCGGGGGCAACGCTGAGCTTAACTCTTGGATGACGCCAACGTACCGTAAGCCACCTTTCGTCACGTCTTGCTGGCGTGACGAAGTGCTGATGAAAACGTTGTTGTTTCTGTTATTGACGGTGATCATAACTTCACGTAAGAGTGCTGCTCTGTATACTTTGCATTGTAAAAAAGAAAAGAAGCAGGGGGGAGATGCCTCGACGGCTTGTTTAAGCGTTCAGAAAAAAAAAAATGCGCTTCAAGAAGCAGAAAAATAAATGATGCTTAAAAGAGAGCCAACTGCGAAGTTGCAGCGTGAGCTAGACTAATCGAACTCGTTAGGCTGAGCGTGCAATATTTCTTTCTTTCTTTCTTTCTTTCTTTCTTTCTTTCTTTCTTTCTTTCTTTCTTTCTTTCTTTCTTTCTTTCTTTCTTTCTTCTTTCTTTCTTTCTTTTTGTTTGAGAACTGTCTGACCCCGGTAAGCACGCGATTTTGAGTCAGTAGCTTTAGCAGCACGAGAAAAGCGAGCATATTTGTTTTTGTTCCTTTGTCGTGTGACTATATGCTGGGTTTCCGTCTGCGTTAATGGGCTTTGAAATGTAAGCTAAACGTTCGCATACTTTCAAACTGTGTGCTAAGGAACGTAACACCTACCGCTGCTGTTTTAGACGCCATGTTACCAGGCCTCATGTGTCTTACTATATCTTGTTACTGTTTTCATTCCTTCCTTCGTTCCTTCCTTCCTTCCTTCCTTCATTCCTTCCTTCATTCCTTCCTTCCTTCCTTCCTTCCTTCCTTCTTCCTCCCTTCATGCCTCCTTTCTTGTTTTTATTCCTTCTTCCTTCACTTCCCCCTTTCCTTATTTGCTTGCTTGTTTCTTTTCCGCCTTCATTCATTCATTGTTCATTCACTCTTACCTAATTTCGTTTTTTCCTTCGTTCTCTTTTTTGTCTTGTTTTCTACATGGAAAAAATGGTGAAATAGTTCCGCCTGAATATGCGAGCGCAGAGGAAAGCGGAAAGAATTTTCGTTTGGGGCCGTCAATTGTGACACGTTCCAGCACTGTATCAGTAATAGCAGTTGAGAACAGCGAATGCGTTCACTGCCCGCACAATTTTTTTTTCTAGTAGTGGAGGAGGGGGAGGACATTACCAGGCTCCCTACAACCACTCTTAAAAGCAACGCTGTCTGTAATTTGACTATCTTCCTGGAGAGCTAATTGGCAAATCCAAGCACTGCAGCTTATGAAACATAAGAATAAATAATAAAAAAAGAGTTTTAATTGCTCGGCCAAAGCAATGTCACTTTCCCGACGTCAGCGCGTGGGAATAAGTCTGTGCTGGCTGTTACCAGCCCAACGTTACCTGTCTATCCTGTGCAGTGTTTGAAGCTTCCAGGTTCTAGTATTTATTTTTAAAAGTGAAACATCAGCCGTTTGCTTGATGTGCGCCCACTACACTCCTAGGTGCTGTATGCTCTAATGCTAATGTCGAATGCTTTCTTTATGCTGTAATAGTTTTTTCTAAAAAGAAAGTCATGCCCGTTCATATGGCGTGGTTGCCCATTTCAGAAGCAATGATACGCGCAGTTGTGGCCCACCATATCATTTAGAAAGCCGTAATGCAGTGCGTAATGTAGTCGTGGACTATAACGGAAATGGCCGAGGTCATTTTTAGTTATGTACCCAGACTAATATACAGTGTTTCACGCTTAAGGCCTAAGAAAGCTGCCGGCACTGCAGATTTAAGCCATATGGCGTCAGCGGGGAGCTCATGAGATGGAGTCGTTAAGAGTGTTGCTAAATGTAGATACATCCCTGTTAACATAAAGACTTGTTAGCAGCTTTTTAATGACCTTTTAGTAAACTGTTTTGCAAGCGGTTCCGTCTGGAGATGAATACAGCCGTAATATTTTTCTGCAGCTTCTGAAGCAGGATGATGATGATGATTGTGATTATGATGACGATGATTGCAGGCTAATCTATTCGTTATAGAGACTTACCGGCAATCGCTCCTCCGGATCGCCACTTTTGAAACTTAAGTTTTATATACATTGTCATGCAATAAGGCATCAACTTGCAGCATTTCAGTGTCAGGAAGGGAAAGAAAGAACACATCACTTATGTTTACGCAGGGTCATCACAGCAAAAAAAAAAAAAAAAAGGCAAGCAGTGCTTTCCGAAAGAGAGTGTAATCGAATATCGATGTAATATTTGTGGGAAGGTGGTTACATTGGTTGCACGCATGTAGAATAAACCAGTAAAAATGCATTTGTGTGACAATGAAAAGATACAACCTAGTAAGCATGCGCGAAATGCTGCTCCCAACAGAGATCGCTTTAAATACACCTGAATGTAAAGTCAGCTGTCACATAAGTACAGACAGCTCAAAACATAGTTGTTGATGCTACTCATTGGCCCAGGGTTGTTGTTAAACTGGTAATGTGCTAAGCGAGTTGCGGTGCTGCTGGGCATCATTGTTTGTAATGAAATGTCAGTGGGGGGAAAGCGTGATTGGGTATGTGATTTTGTTTTACGCATATATATACCTGGAACATACAACATATGAGGGCCATTTTGTCACATGTATTGAAATGTCAGTGGGGGAAACATGTTTCCTATTAAAGGTGGGTGGAATAATGTTCCGGATAAGAGGTACGGGTAGCAGCAACACTGTTTCGGATAAGAGTGGCCATTTCACTGAAGCGTAGTTGCTTCCACATACTTACACATGGTCCCACTTACACGTTGGTTAAGCAATGTTCTAAATAATAGGTGCAGGCATGTGGGAACACTGCTCCGGATATTATTGAAACATAGTTCCGCATACTTAATGTTATTTAAATAAAAAAGTTAAAAAGTTTGACTATGTAGTACGTCCCGCCTTATACTTTGCAATTTTACGTGGAACGCCGTTCCACTGAGGTAAGCGAGAAATGTCTGGATTTTCCACGTATATAGCTGTGGAAGATATACGTGGAGGACGACAAAAGGGCAGGAATGACTGAGCAATGTGGCAGACCATAAACTTTCCTGCATGTGCACAATCGTCACGTGTTATCAATAAACCTTCAGTAGAAAGACGGCCGCTCGCGTTTTATCTCTGTACACGCCCTCGTCGGCGCGTTTTTTTTTTCTTTCGCGCTGCTCATTACGAGGTAGATGGTGCCGGTAGTTCGATTTCAATCTTGCGATTTCAAAAGCCTCGCGTTTTCGAACCGTTCTTTGTGAGTGTTCGCGCATTGTCACGGCTCTTACCGGGATCCATAGAGAAATGCCACCCAACCTTCACAATTGGGGTCGCGCAAAGCCTTTGCGTTGGTGAGTGGAAGTTCCTCTTTCACGCAGACACAGTCTCGAATGTCCGGCTTCCGTGGCGCGGTCGATTTGAACGCATACGGAGAAGTAATCTCACTTCTCTAAATGCAAATGGGATGATCGTAACGCTATATCTCAAACCAGGAATTGAGAAAACCCGCGAAGCGGGCAGGAAAGAGGCAATAAGAAACAAATAAAGAAAAGAAAGCGAATTTGCGGGAAAAGGTTGGTCGAATTTCGAACTGAAAGTGCCAGACGTTGTCCACTACAGAGTCGGATTTCAGTGCATGTTTTATTCTAATGCGAACGCCTATCTGTTGAAAGCAGGGCAGTCCGGGCAGTATTTTCCTTCCCGGCAAATTATGGGCCTAAGTGAAAAGTTTCACAGTTGCCTGATGAAAAGTGTTATTGAAAAATATTATTGTGTCTTCTGTTTCGCTAAATATACTATACTTGTCGAATGAGCTCTTGTGAACGATGATAACTTCTAGAAGGCTTAGAGAAGTGTAGGCGCCGTGTAAATTAACCCTGTCACGTTGAACCTATCTATATGCCGTGTATCTATATACCCATATGTTATATAAGTTTATAACTATATATACTATATAGATATACTATATGAATTTGATAGCTCCCGGGTCTGATTTAAGCACGGGATACTAAATGCATTACATATAGATGGCGTTTTTGATACGCTACAGCGAGTTTCTTGTTGTGGATAATTTAATCAAACAAATACTAATGAAATATCGATCACAGTAATGAGGTTATATACCTCAAGTAACATTGTAATATGTTTTTTTTCTGTACAAATGGACTGTATGTGAAACTGTTCTATTTTTTTTTCTGATCTGGGACAACTGTGTTAGGGAATTGCAAGGCTAATGTGGTTGTTTTGTTAAATTACTTGAGATTTACGATTACGCTTCTCACTGTAAAATTTCCAATGCGAAATCGTATTGTACTTAGAAATATATGCATTACAATAATCGTATTATACTTTGGAACAATGAACACGAACTGAACTGTTTCTCGCCACTCGAACAGAACTGGTTTTGGCACGTAAAACCCTAGAAAGAATTCTCGCCACTCGAAAAAAAGTAAACTTTTTACTTTTATTTGCTTAACTAGTTCTATAGGCTCCCCTTACTCATTACGCCATAAAGAGTCTCTGATGATATTTTAAATAATAATAAAAAGTGTGCGTGGGTGTGTCGCGTTTTTTGGCACAAGAGCAACTAAGGCTATTTTAATTGCGCCAAACACAAGGTGTCGGTTTAGACCAGGTTCAGAGGTCATTACAAATGTTTGAATCATTCCCGGGGCAGTATTAAAGCAAAAGGGTTTTAAAAGTTTGTGTAGTATTTGTGCAGCTTTTAGAAATCTGATGACATCTTTTAGTTGTACTTCAGGATCCTCCCCAATTAAAGAGTGCAGGGTGAAATGGCCGTGGCTTTTTCATATAAGGAATGACAAATCTGGGCCCGAATTCACGAAAACTTCCTACACTAGAATTGATCGTAAGAAATAATTTCAGCCAATCTGGATGCAAGACATATTATTATCTAAGGCGGCCGGCCAATCGCAAAGAGCACTTACGAAAGAAAAGCTTTGTGAATCTGGCCCCTGTTTCCGTTCCCGTTCTGGGTAGATTAATTGGTTATGTTACTAACGCAAAGAGAAACGTTGCATTTTAACTAACTTCACATTGGCATATAGCGTGTTGTTCACAATGAAATGACAATAACTGTGTGAGATTCGGGCACCGGTTTAAGTCCGCTGATTACAGCCGGCGGTGGAGTTGTGAAATCCAGGCGTTGCGAAGAGCTCACGATTACGCTGCGGGCAGCTAAGATATTTATCAAAGTGATAAAAACGGGCGCCTACGCAATGGAAGCAAAGCCTAAGTTATTCGTTAATAGATAGATAGACAAATAACTGTATTGAAAACCGAGGGACGAGAGTCGAACTTCACCCCCCCCCCCCCCCCCCCCCCCCCCCCCTGCGGGCCGCTCCCACGTTGGGACGGGCAGGGGGTACCTGCCCGCCACATCATGGGCCCCTTGGATTGCCCGAAGCTGACGGTGACGATCCGTGCTTTTCATGGCAGAATAAAAGCCTTGTCTTGAAATGATTTTCGCCTTGAGTTCCTTGGAGTTATTCGTTAATGAAACTCTGCAGTTTCACGTGCCAAAACCGCGGTCTGACTATGAGGCACGCCATAGTGAGGTAGTCCGAATTAATATCGGCCGCCTGAGGTTCTTTATTGCGCATCTACATCTAAGCACGTGAGCAACTCTCCCCCAATGAGATGCGGCCGCCGTGGCAGGGATCGAAGTCAAGGACTAACGGCGGATAAGGTATAGTGTGATGACTGATGAGACTGCAGAGTTCGCAGTGAAAGCATATTCACAGCTGACGCAAGACAAGGGTAATTTGAGATTGGTGTCTTCTTCTTCTTCTTCTTCTTCTTCTTCTTCTCTTCTTCTTCTTCTTCTTCTTCTTCTTCTTCTTATTATTATTATTATTATTATTATTATTATTATTGCCTACAGCATGTTGAAATAAACAGTATAGCTGCAGTAAACGTGAGATGATCAGACTGCGAAAGTACCAAGGGCATATACTTCGGCAGTTAGCGCTGCGCGAAATTCTGACCAAAGAATTAACGGGTACGTCAAATGGTCCCGAAATGCCAGTGTTCTAGCAGTAAGGCATGCGTTCAAGAAGATGAAGGAAATCAACGTCTCCTCTTTTTCGTAGGAAGGACGCTGAACCTGTGAATTGCGCGCTATGTAGCTAAACCGTGCAGAGAATATATATATATATGCATGACTGTAATGTTTCTAGAGTCAATGTGCTCTATTGGAAACCAACAAATGCAGCTGACAGAAGCGATGTTAATTTTTGGGAAGAAAGCCATTCGGCCGTGGCTGATTAGCTGTCAAGGCCTGTCTGTCATTCAGGAAATTGTGGCTAAGAAAGCAAAGCAAAAATAAAGGGTCCCGAGGAAGAGAGTGGAAGAACGTTCAAACGTCAGTACGGTGCACTGGGCACACCGAGACTCTAAGAGAAAGCAATAACGTTCAGTGATTTGGCGCATGAAACTTTTTACAGCAGACGAGAAATACAGGACTAAATGTAAAACGAAGCCGATTGCATAATTAGGAAAGTGACGGCGGAAAATTGCGAAGCCGTCGAAACCACTCAACCAAGTCGTCTAGCGTGAATTAAGGGAAGATGAACGAAGCAAGATGTAGCCGCCTCAGTAGATTTTTAGAGACATGATCACTGCGAAGGAAATAAATTCGTTCCAGATGGTCTCTTTTATAAGAAACCATCTGCTGAGGCTCCGAACTTTTGAATTACCTTTTTTGCGGAATTTAAATTCGGCATCCAAAGATAAAAGTTGCAGTGTTTGTGTTGTTACAACGTTTAGGTTAGACGCACTCCTTTTGTGGAAGAAATGAGACTTCATTCCTTCTCCCTATTCGACATCATTGGTTCACTCGCTAACTCACAACCTCACAAATCACCCGAAACATTCACTCACCTCGCTCACTCCGCTGACTCAATCGATCACTCACATTGTCTGTATTAATTAATCAGGGCACTCAGTGCACATGAAGTATCACTGCGTTTTGGAACGCCATTTATTGTAGCCAGAAAAATACAAGAACGTCACGGGATTCCAGTAAAAGACTAAGGGCCCATTCACACTTGCGACTAGGCGAAGTCGCGCGACCGATTGCGACTGGCGACCAGAAAGCTACTCAAGACGAACGATGTTCACACTGACAAATGCGACCGACGAGTCGCAAAACCGAAATGTCTCGCGATATGCCGTTCACATCTGCTTGAAATGTCATCGCCTTGTAAAATAAGCGTCAGCGTATACGGACGTCCTGTTCCTTAGCATCTGATTGGTTAAGCTGTTCTGTGACTGCGGTCGCGCGACTGAAAAATCGAGCAGTAAGCGACTGGCCCGAAACGGTCGCATTTCGAGAAAAGCGACCATTTGCGACTACTTGTGACTGGTCGCTTTGCGACTAACTTGGTCGCGCGACCTCGCCTAGTCGCAAGTGTGAATGGGCGCTAAATCGACGGCTCTATAAATGCACAATACTCATAAATTGAAGCGCTGACAGCAACGAACACATGTTACGTGTAAGTTCGACGTGGTAGTGCTCTGTAGCTGGTTTAACTATAGTTAAGTACAGTTACTTAACTACAGTTAATTTAGCCGCTGTTGGAAATAGAGACTTGTGTAACCGGAAACGAGTGTTACATGGTGCGAGCGCTGGCAGATGAGTATAAACTTCGACAAAACGTTTTTTTTTGCGGATAACTCGTAAAAGGAGGCGATTGGAGTTCCAACACCAATTGAATAATTTGTTTCTGTCTGAGGTGTCTTATTACAAATATCTTGGGTTATGGATTAGTAATGATCTTAGTTGGAAGAAACATATTGAATACGTTAAAGCTAACGCATACCGTAAGTTATTTTTCTTGAGAAGAGCACCAACCCTAGCTACCACCGCTGTTCGAAGATTAGCATATAAACCCATTGACCGTCTAATTTTGACTATGCTGTTATGATATGGGACTCCTATACAAATGCTAATATTAAGAAAATTGAGAAACTGCGAAGAAGAGCCGTTCAGTTTATTTACAACAATTTCAGACGCAGGTCATGCAGTTACTGTACTTCTCACCCCTTGATCCGAAATAAACCGCTCATCAAGACGAAAGTTTTTATATCAATTAATTAAAGGGAAGCATAAAGTTGACATTTGTGTATGGGTTTCTTTTTTCTCCGGTTATTCCCCACGTCAGAGACACGACCTAACAAGAACGCCTTTTCGCTCCTATAATGACTGCTTTAAGTACTCTTTTGTTTCGCGAACAGTCAGAGATTGTAATAATCTTAGCAATACCGCTGTCCACGCCGATTTATTATCTGTATTTTCATCTTTTTTAGATAACTGAAACATAGTTTGTGACTTTTTCAGCGGAATTTTGTCTTCTTCTTTACTTTATAGTAGTGTTACTTTTGTTATAATGAGCCTGTTTTACGCAGATTTCGTAACCTTTACATGTTTCTTTGTGCCATCATGTAGTATTCTCTTTTACATTATGTAGTATTTTGCCGGGGAGGGGGGAAGAACGAGCCGTGCAAATAACAGATGCACAAATGACTGTAACGTCAAAGACAATGGAGAGACAACGAAATACAGAACACACAAGACGCGCAAAATTAACTTCTCAGTATCTGCTCGCGAGGCTAGGAAACGAATCCCTTCGAGTGGGGCTGCCTTTGAGACACCACGCGTAAGCAAAACAAAAGACGCTGACAGGCAAATAAGCAGTAAGAATGCGATTGCAGACGCGTACGTCACGATATCAGGGACGACGGAAAGGAAAACGAAACCGAGCGGCGCTACTTGAAGGCAGACCAACAACAGCGCCTATTCGCGCTTAGCTTAGCAGTGACGCAAGCCGCAAGCACAACTAAAGAAGAGGTCGGTATACGCAGACGCACGAACGGCACACTGCCGAAAGTTGAGGCTAATAGCGGTGCATCAATGGCGGTCAGAAGCCGAAGAAAGAAGCAAGATGAAAGCGGGGAACCTTTAGCACGAAATGCGGGATATTCGGGGGTGTGGTACGGACGTTAACAGATGAAAGGGACGTGGGAAACGGGGCGAATTGCTACGAAGGATGGGAATCCCTGAGCAGCAGATCAAAGGACCTTCCACGAGTGCTTCGTGGAAAGAGAACGTGTCCTGCTATAAACTCTGTCCTACGAATTACGTGCAGTAACGCGAAGGCTATGGGGGAGACGGCTCGGGTTAGTCAATCAGTAACAAGAGCCGACCGCGTGTTCCGGAGAATGAGGGGATGAGTCAGCGCCCATTATTCGCTGCTAATCATCTGCGGGAAGCTTCAGTTCAGCCGGCGTCGCAGCGCGAAGGGTGATTGCGGGCAGCAAGGTGGCAACGCTGGTTATAGTTGGTCAATGTTCGTCGCGATGCACCTTACTTTGACGCGTAGCTGCTGGCGCACACGAAGAGAGGCAAGACGCAAGAAACGACAGGACAGCACTTCACTCGCGGCCTGACAATTCCTCAGTCAGAAGCTTGAATTGTGAGTGAACCTCTGTCGTGTTGCCAGCTGAAGCGCTGTCCTGACTTTTTTGTTTTCCTTATCTTCCTTACAGTTTTGAGTGAAGCGCTGTATTGTAGTTTTGTTTTCTTAGCCCTCTTGGCGTGTGTAAGCTGTTGCGCGTCAAGAAGTAAAAAAAAAAAAAAGAAACGTTCATCACGATGGGCGATTGGAGGAGGGAGATACAAAGGCCCTTTTCTTGGCTTTAGACAAAGGTAGTGCCTTGGTTTTTGTGTCCGCTTAGGACAAGTACTTGGAGGAACGACCACTTGTAACTAGCGAAAACCTGTGTCTGCTGCATAAAAAAGAAAAATCCAGGGGTGACTCGGGACACTTTCCAAGAACGCGAACGCATTCACCCTTGTAGAACTGGAAGGAATGTCCCAGTTCCTGAAGTGTTGGTGTTGAAATCTGACGGAAGTGTTGGCTGGTCAGCAGTGGATATCACTCAGAGACGATTGGAGTACTTCCGAAGGGGAAAAAAAAAACGTGTCAAAGAGATGGTGTTGGGATTGTAACTGGTGTAGGCAACTTTACGAGATAAAAAAGGGAGACAGGCAGAATGCTCCATTACCGTATAAGAACACGTAAGTGTCTCACACAGCCAGGTGACTTTTTGTCGCCATTTCAATTCAAAGCAGGGTGCCATTAGCGATCACCGACTACATCACCGTGTCTTCTCGTTGGCTGATGCAAACACAGATTTTGCGTTTCAATACAAACCCGGATTAAAGACAGCCTACTTTGAGTGCTACAGAGGCAGCTTCGAGCACAAGGGATGGAATGCACTTGAAAGATATGACTCTGCGATCTGACGGCACCTTGCGTCGACAAGAAAAAAAGCTAGAAAAAGCATGTGCTATCACTGTAATTTAAGACAGTGTGGTTGGGAACCTACGAGAAATACAACGTAGCTTACATCAAGCCCGTAAGAAAGCCCGACTACGCTTTCTCGTGCGCAGGGGACCTTCCCACCGAGTTTCCAAGCATTCTGCTCCGTCGCCATCTTGTTTACACGGCCAAGTAGCCTGCGCCACTTGTCGCTTGGACGCTTGTCTTCATGAAGCTGGCTTTTGTTGCCGGCTTCTTCAGAATGGGAACGAGACCTAATATGGCCGCTGTCTGCTTCAGCTGCCGATTTCGCCGTCTACGGCGGGTATTGAAATACAGCCACTACTGTGCTTTTGCTGTACTGCATCGAAGTGGCGAGACAGAGCATAGGGAGTAGGACACGCGCTTAAATCAACAGTGCAGTTAGTCGTGCGAAGGAAAAAAGAAAATGAAACGCAAACGCTCACGCTAAGACCAAGGGGGGTGAGGGTGGCGGACGGGGGTGGGGGGGGGGGGGTGCTAAGAGGAAGCATCGGGAGTGGTTTCACGGGACCAGGAACCCTAAGCTTTCCTGGGATAAAAGCGTCGCTCTTTTCCAAGCACCGGCTTGCAGCAGCAGCACAGGAAATGAAGACGCAGTGTATTGGGCCAACGGAGGAGCTCGAGAGACGGGGAGGGGAATAGACGCGTCCTGTGAGATCGGTGGTTGAGACGGCCAACGTGTGTTTGCCGATACCTCTTTCGGCCGGCTATAAGCGGAACGGGAGGCTAAGCTCCGGTGGAGCGAAGTTTTTTTTTTTTTTTCACGTATATACGTACCGGCGAAGAAGCGGGGTTCTTTAGCCTAGCTCGAGTGTGGGCATGACGCGGGTATACCTACAAGGTGTTAGAAGGTAGTAAAACGGAAATGGAGCTGGCGCGTTGGAGAAGCAAAGGTTCGAATGTGTGCGAGCGCTTCGACGCGGAGCTCTCGTTTCGCGTGTACCCAGTCGCGCGAGCGTTCATAGTCGCGCATGAGTTAGTGCTGGCATAGAGAGTATATATACGCACGTTAAAGCTCACCGATGTGCGCTGGCGCTCGCGAGGAGTGGTGTCCCGAAGGGTAGTGCTCAATGAGAAGCATTTACGGCGAAACAGTCAGCATGGAACAAATGTTAGTACTAATGATAATCATAACGGTTGACAAGCCTAGTTGTGCAGGTGGCAGAGTGCGAAGGCAACGGAAGAAGAAATTAACTGTGCAGCAAATGATCCTGCGCTACAAAAGCTTCGTTTACATGAATCGACGCGAGCGGGTCAAGTCGGAAGTCGAGTTGGACTCAGCCCGACGGGACCACCTTTACATGCACCTTGCAGCTGAGTCAACCCACCTGTAAATCATGCGGTTGACAGAATTCGCCTGGACGCTGTTTCGGCCTGACTACGTTAGCGTGTACATGAAACCGACGACCACGTTTTGGCCGGGCAAGGCGATGTAAAAGAGGAGAGAAAAGAGGGAAAGACCTGAAGGTTAGCTGCTAAAGTGGTTACTTTGTGGAAAAAAAAAGAGGAACCGAAAAAAAAAAGAACTATACGGAAACGCGAAGTAGCGCTCGACACTTTTCAAAGCATGTCACTGAACGCTGAAGTTGTTGGGTAAATGCGTGAATTGATTCGACGCAATGGGTGACGTGAGCTGTCACATTTGGCATACTCTACAGTACACGAGCAGCAACTGACAACCTGACTGAACTATTCAGAACTACTAAGTAAGTAAGTGAGGGTTGCTATTCTCTTTTAGCACAGGGCAGGCGCTAGAAGCGCCACAGGAAAATAGTATTTGGCTAGGGTTTCATAGTTTTGGGACCCAGTAGTGCGCTCACTTCCACCGATTCACCGTCTCAAACTTTCCCAATCTTTGCTCATAAGAGATAGGTAGCGCCACGTTTGAGAATCTGAAAACGCAAGAATGTGCTCCTCTCTGAGCCAACCCGCATTTTTTTTTTTCGTTCGCCAGGTTGCACCGCATTCAAATAAACTCGTAGCGGAAAAGTAGCAGCTCTTGCTTTCGTTTCCGTAGAAAAGACAAAAAAATATGTAGATTCCAACGCCTTATCACTGAATCAGCAGAAACTTCTAAATATCAGTAGATATACTGATCAATCAGCAGACGTGGCACCACTGATTGTTTCCACCACTTCCAAGGGCTCACCATGCAATGTATTTGTGTTCATCCATTGCTACGGAAACAATTACGCCATACTAGTTTCGTTCTCTCTCTTGATCAGGGAGAACAGCAGACGACGCGATAGTACGTCTGCCGTCTAATCCGAGTGCTATGCGAACACTTTCGAGAAGTACTGCATTTTCCGTGAGACAAACAGTAGCGCATGCGAAAAGTACACGCCCTTATATCTCTTCGTGAAACCCGTTCGTGCACGCTATAGTTTTCTTCTTCTTCTTCTTAACGGCGGCGTCTCAACCAGCCCCGATACAAACTCTTCAGCGCCATACTGTTTCTCCTTGATTTCACGTTTCTAATGTTTTCTGCCATTATCTCACTGAAGTCAAAACCGTAACCAGGCAGTGTGACGCTAAGCTTTCCGACTCAAGAAACTTTGCGGGAGAGCTTTGCGAGCGAATACCCACGCAAAAGAGAAGAGCTATTAAACGAAAAAAAAAAAAGAAATACAACGAAATGTCCGTGACTCCGAACGTAGGCTAGAACGCAGGGCCTACGAAGCACGTCACTGGCTATCTGGCAGAAACTGAGGCAGGAGTAGACCCAGAAAGAAGATAACTGACAAGAAAAGAAGATTAAAAAGAAGAGTAACGCGAGCAGAAGGAGGAAGCGGAGGGAAAAGACGAAGTAGTCACGTGCTAAATCCGCCACCCGGAAGGCGTTGCGCTTCGAAGCTTGAAGCAGAGGGGGAAAAAAAAAAAAAAGAAAGTGTTTCGCGCTTGTCCTCTCGCCCTTTCCACTTTTCTCATCTCTCGCTCTTTGACATAAGCCGACCAGGCTCTTATTTTGAGAGACGTCGGCTTCCCGGGCTGCTCAGAGAAGTAGGGGAAACAAAACGGCCAGCGACGCAGTTGAAACTTGCGGACGATGACGTCATCGCCGCTCTAGTTTTGATTTCCGAGTCGGGGAGGCTGCGACCCAGGTCGCGTCCGACTGCTGCCCGGCCCGGCTCGGCGGAGGCAAAACAAGTCGCAGCCCCGGGCGACCCTGCGAGCCGCCAAGGTCGGTGATTTAGGTCTTAGCCAACCCAAGGAGATAAGTCTTGAGGGGGAAGGGAGGGCGGGGAGGGCTTCTTTACGTGTGCTTATATAACGAAAGGCCGTGAGTATACTTGCCAAAAAGAGTTGCTGTTATATACAAAGTGGTCTTATTTTTAAAGTCTAAACCGAATTGTTGAAACTTTTGTGGCAAAGAGCCTATTTATTTCTTATTTATTTAGTTCATACTCCAGACCACAACAGGGTTCCACAGGACGGGCGCATAACAGTAAATATAATACTTAGACAATGACATGACTGAACAGTCACATCATAGGAAAAAATACAGTTGTCAAGATATTATAACGGTGCAAATAGCAACGAAAATACAGAAGATGCCGGAATAGGGAAGAAATACGCAGAAATACAGAAATTGACCTACTGCATTATGTTACATGTGAAATAGATTACTTAAAGCGGGATACATGCAGGACAAATCGCTGTTTGACATAAGCTAAAAAGACAATTTGACAAATTAGCTTTGTCAATATTATTCTTAGGGCACGCATACATCAAGCGTGGAAGGAGTTTAAATAAATTTATCAAAAATTCTGTTCGTAGAGCATCAGCATAAAGAACTACGCCATCAAAATTTCTCGTGAAATGCACCGAAGCCCCAGCTAACACTCATGGGCACTGTATTTCGTCATAGTTTTACTTTTTTTTTGTCCGCGGTTAAACTTCACTGTCTGCGCCAGTCTGCTAACGTTGTCTCTTGAGACTATAGGTGTACGTGAGTTTTACTTTATATGTAACGACTGAAAAACACATTACTCCGGCGATCTTATATGCCTAAGAAACATATTGCGATATCTGTCAACTAAGCCGATGCCGCGAAGAAAATGAATGAACCATATTTCAACGTTCGTGTGTTCACTGTAAGACATTGGAATTGCCTTCCCACTGAGATTACCTCCATCACAGAAATATATAGATTTATTACAGCTCTTGAAATAGACCACTCGTCAAGCCAGGCTGCCTAACCCGACCCATTTTTTTTTCTGTAGCCACCACTCAAAAGTTGTTTACTTGCTACAACATCAGCCTAGCAAACACAAATGAATAACCAAACAAATAAAAACGCTGAAAAGTTGCTGTTACCTCGATGGGAAATGAACGGGTATGATGAATCGTTAGCTGTGCGCGGCGAATTGCTCCATTTCCCCGGTAACAAATTATAGAGCCAGCGTAGGCGGCCCAGAATCACATGAACATCGCAGGGAGTGGGTGTTGGCATGCACGTAAAATATACAGCTGCGCGTTAGCGGGAATGTCGTGTCACATGAAAGAGTTACACACGCGCAACCAACTGATGTATCACTCTTTCTGTTTCTAAAACGGGGAGATTCCGCGCTGACAACGGAGCGTGACAGGTAGCTATCTTCAGTTTTTGAGTTATTCCAGGACGAGATGTTTCCTTTCTTACTCATACCTCGACAGACGTCATAGACAGTGAGGAAACGATCGGCACATCTGCCTGCTGTTCCGTACTCATTCATGTATTCCCAGGTACACCACAACATACATTTGTCATTTGCTGAGAGATATCAAAATAACACGTTCTAGTATCTTTACTGCGACGAAACCAGTCGCTAACCGTGAATCATGGCTGGAACAATTTAATAAATGTGAGGTAGTGATCTTGGTATAGAATAGGAGTGAATGAAGATAAAGTTGATGACCATGATTTTTATGATGTTCAAATATAAGGATCTGCATATGAACGAAGTGTCGATGGATTCCACGAAGCTTGTTATGGTTGTTGTTTTTTCTGTTGCCTTTACAGTGCATCCTAAAATTATCCAGAATACAAATTAGCTCACTTCAGAGCACGTTTTCTCTGTTTATCCTCAATTTTTTCCGAAATATCTTATTAGTCTCTACTACAAATTCATTTACGACCCACCTTGAGCCCTTCGAACAAAATTGCTCAATGAGGCTAACTACCTCCACATTTCAGTTAATTTATTTCACCACATTGGTACATAACCATAATGCACATATGGGGCAAAGGATGAAACGTGCATTACGTGAGCTTGACAAGCCCAATATCTCATGAAAGAAAGGCAGTAGAAGGCAATGATATATCAACGTTCACATAGCACCCTCCTTAATATGCGCAATATGCACAACCTAAAGCTTTAACGCGCGAAAATCGAATAAAGAACAATACATTCAACAGAACATTTTCAATATACCAGCACTTGTAAATATATAATATTTATTGCTGTATGGACAACGTGACATTCTAACAGAACGTGATCAATACCTTTCGTCAGCCCTATGTACGATTTCTTGCAATCTGAAAGCATTCTCCACTATCAACGCGTTCTGATACACCATGATCTGGCTTTGAGCAGTAGAACACTACCGTTCAATATCGTCTGATATCCCAGCTTGCTCTCTCTGCCTTTACTCCAGATTACAAGATTTTGCCAATCCAGTACTATATATATCTGGTAAAAGAAAACAGCACCCCACTGTCCCCATTGTACATATTTCCGTATATCCCACTTGCTTGCCTCCATAGGTGACTTTCACTTGGCACATGAAGTTGTGCCAAGTGAAATGGTTTGCGCGCGTTCGTGAAGCCTATTTTGTGCCATATGTGACTCCAAGATGTCTGACCATTCAAAGGTTTACTATTGGCTATAGGATCGTATGGTCGTATGGGCGTAAGGCTAACCACTGGTCGCATGGTCGCATGGCTAACCACACATTCAAGAAATTCAAAAGTGCGGGGAAGAAGAGGCGTGGACCGAAATATCAGACGCAACATCAGTCATTCTCCCAATGCGTGGCAGATGGCGCCACGATAGTGTTGCTCAGGTAGAAAACAAAGCGGCTTCCCAAAGGGGCTTAGTACCTGCGCCTTGCTAGCGCAAGTTCGTCAACGTGCCTTTAATGGGCCAATACCAAACACGTGTGTAGCGACGCGATGCGAAAGTACATCCTAAACGTGCTAACGCAATATCTTTCAGTGTCAATTTTATGCCAACAACCGCTAGCTTTTTTTCATACATTCATTCATCAGTCATTGAGCTTAGGGTTTGTTCCAATTGTGATCACCAAAAACAATGTCTACATTTACTGTTAAAGAGACAGATTTGAGCCCAAGTGATGGAACGCAATTGGAAGACGTCCCGGCGACCTTATGCTTCCTCGTGTCGACCAGAAAAAGCCAGAAAAGGCAGATATTATCCGTAAATTTTAACACTTTGCGTTAAACCAATTAAAAATTCAACGTAACTTACATTAGGTGCCCAAGAAAGCATGGCTGTTTTGTAAAGTGCCAGGCGAGCTTAGCAACAAGCTTCAAATTATTCTGCTCAGCCGCCATCTTGTTTGCACAGCAAAGTAACCTGCATCGCATTTCACTTCGATGATGACTTCGCGAAGCATGGATCTATTGCCAGCTTCGTCTGAACTGGTACGGTATTTAAGATTGCCGCTGGTCACTTAGCTGTCTACTTAGCCGTCTAGAGTAACTATTTGAACGCCCCATTAGATGCCGCGTAATCTGCCCCTGTAGTTCGTTCGATATCCGATGACCATTTCGGAGCCGCACATGCCAGCGACAGTTACAAGCGTCCCAACTACAGCACTAGTATTGGTGGCGGGCGGTCCGGGATTCGCCCACGCAATATTGGTCACACGGCAACGCTCACGTTTCTCGGCGTTAACGCCGCTCTAAACGAGACTTCGAATGGCGCTGCGGAGAAAAGCTGCCAACGTCTAACCTGTCTGCACGACGGTTCTGTGTACCGCATTATCCCGCTTGTAACACGAACTAGAATATATCGTCCCCACTGAATGTTTAGTTATTCAGTCCAGTATGTTCGTGCAATTTCGACCTGATTCTTACATTTTATGCAGAAATGAATGCGGAATAAGTCAGCAGGTGTGGCCTGGGAAGCACGTGGAAAGCGTGAAATAGGCTACACGTGGAAGTGCTTTAGCGGCGAAAGGTTGCGAAATTGCATGAATTTGTTGTCTGTCACTCCTTTTCACGAATATATAATGTGACCAAGGACGTGTGATTTTGGTTGTGCTTACGAATTCCTCGTATTATTGTGCACGATGGCTACAAAAACCACTTGGAAATAATTCAGAAGGCGTCGCTAGAAAACGGCGACAACGCTTCTCTTTTACTCTCTGTGAAAAGAAAAAAAAAAAAAAAGGAAGAGGTTCCAAAATCCGGCCCCTCTTTTTACGCGCTCAAAACGGATGAGAGCATTGTATTACGTGCGAGATTATACGGTAAGTTCTTCTCTCACGTGGAATGGCGTCCAACAATCCTCCCCCCCCCCCCCCCCCCTCCCTCCATCCCGCTCTCCCCACGCCTGTCCTGCTTTCCCTTAACCCTGTTGCTATACCAACAGGGGCGCTATCTCGGTTGACGCCTGTAATTCGGCAGTGCAATGGGGCTTCCATGGTTCAGCCGCTGGGGTACTGGTGTCAGAGTTACGAGAGTTTCACTGTCGTAATTGTTCGGTGTCCACCGTTTCACTGTTCTTTCGCGGAACGCCTCTATAACCTCTCCTGGGGTTCCGCTGGCCAGTAGACAAGCCGCGTCTCTTTTACGAGACGCAATAGAAGAACTCTGCGCGTCGCTGCTCACGTAATGCCTCTTCTATACGGTTCTGCCACGTTCCCCGGGGCGACGTGACGCCTGAATTTGCGCGGCAGTTTCGTTCGTTGTTTGCTCAGCCAGAATGCGAGAGCGAAAATCTCCGCAGCACCTCGCACAAATTTGTGGCGACGAAATCTCGGTCGCATATTACAGGGGCATAAAAGAAGCGCGCCGAGTTAGAGCGCGAACTTTGTTTCAGACTTTCATTTAATGCCTTAAAACGTTTTCGCTGCAAGCGTTACGCGCCTTTCGCGGCTGGAGGCCTTTCGGCGCCTAAAAACGGCCACTTCGCCGGACCCGTCTCTGTTAAGACTCGCCTTTAGAAAACGCCAGTATACGAGTATGGCCAGAGGCGTTAACGAAGGAAGATCAGATTAAGGATTGATATATATATATATATATATATATATATATATATATATATATATATATTGTTACGAGGACGACAGCAGCAACGACAGGGGCGACCGGGTTGGTAGCAGTATGACCGTTATCAAAGGTGGGTAAAATGCCCATATTCGCGACCTCTTGGCGAACCACGGCCTGAATTAGCGAAATCGGAGCCAGGTTGTTGCTTTGCATACCGTCATGAGGTGTAACGGGTGCCATGGCCTCGAGTTCTCGACGGACGATCCTGGTGACGTTTTCTGGAGCTTGCGCTTGCCGAAGCGTGGCTAAACCTTCGCAGGAGGACGTGGCAGCCGTATTAGGAAGTCGGTCGAAGCGGTGAGTGATACGTTGACTTTTGGCCAGCTCAAAACGACGACATTCAGCGATGACCGACTCCACCGTTGAGCAGTTCTTACACTGTAGCAGATTGAATGCGTCATCGGCTATGCCTTTCATTACTTGGCCCACTTTGTCCACTTCAGGCATGTCCTTGTCGACCTTGTTGCACAGAGACAACACGTCCTGAATATACGAGATGTACGGCTCCGTGGACGTCTGAGCACGAATTGCGAGCTCCTGCTTGGCCGCTAGTTGTCGTGCGATAGGTCTCCCAAATAGATCGCGTAATTTCTGCTTACAGACGTCCCAACTCGTCAGATCTGCCTCATGCGTCTCGAACCAGAGTAGCGCAGTGCCCCGCAAATAGAAGATGAGATTCGCCAGCATTATGGTCGGGTCCCACTTGTTAGTGCGGCTGACGCGCTCATACATTGCCAGCCATGCATCGACGTCCACGCCGCTGGTGCCGTTGAATGTCCCGGGATCACGAGGGTGCAAGAGAATGACCGGTGACGGGTCTTGCTCACACTGGGTCGCTTGGTCGGTCATTGTGGTGGCAGCAACGCGCCGTCCGCTGCGAAGATCCAGTTCCCGGTGTTGTAGCGAGCGTACCCCGCACCTCCACCAAAGATGTTACGGGGAGAATATATATACAATGGATATATTTACAGGGTAAGGCGCACAACGCTGCAGCAATCGTTCAGGGGAGCGCGTGCACACCAGAAAAACCACCCGTCGTCGTCGTCATCGTCCAAGCACCGACCACAGGATCGCCGCTCGTGACAATATATATATATATATATATATATATATATATATATATATCGTGTACTTCTCATTTCGTGCCAGCTAATTTACACCATTACACCAAGTAATCAGAATATTTTTGCAGAGCTGCACCACTTCGTTTATTATGTGTGAACAAAATGCCAAAAAAGGCCCGTGTCTTGTGCATTGGGGGCACGTAAGAGATCCACTGCTGTTCAAAATTAATCCGGATACTTCCACTACGGCGTGCTTCATACTGAGATCGTGGTTTTGGCGTGTAAAACCCCGAACTTCATATTGACCCTTTTCGCGGAGGAGTTTGTTTTAGAGAAACGAGATGGCGCTCACGGCGGCACGCCATACCTCTCCTCAGCGACCGCGCACGAATACGAAACCATTACTGCTTCTACCATGCTTCTGTGCGATCAGCTGTCAGAAATGCAACTGAGCTTTCGCTAACACACTGTGCTCCAATCATGCTAGATTCAATCATGTGGATTGAAGACGTGTGTAGTAGTTGGCTGGAAAAATAGTCACTGGCATGTTAAGGAATATAATGAATCTGTGTGGCCAAGTTCGCGAACCGCTGCTGCAACTGTCCGAACGTGTTACCGGCACTTCGTGATGTACGGCTTTCCTCGAGGATACAGAAATTTGCTCATCCGCCAGCCTTGTATCGCTAACCTTCAAAGAAAGGGCTTCATCCCCAGAACGTCGGCAAGAGTGAGTACCACTCGTTAAACAATGACAAAGGGAGTAGCGCCGCTTCCTGTCATAGTAAGTTTCGCGCACGTTATGTGTACACATCTTTTCCAAATGGCAGGAAAACTTACGCCCACTCTATCGCCGACGTATCAAGAATAAGTGAATGGGCGCACACTTGCATATATGCGCACTGTATACGCACAATAAATGACGGACTACACCTATGGCGCACGAATGGTCGAAGCTGAATGTTTCGTGACGGTCCACAAGAGTAAGCGAGTTACTAGCTGTAATATATATTTGCTACAAGGTATTACAATGTACAAAACAGCTACGTTTCAAGCATTCTATCGAAGAACAAATCTATCGGAACTGAGCACACCCGCGAGTGATTAGGCAGAAAATAATCAGATAGTGGCCGTACCGAGGAACTTCACTGAGTCAGAAACTGACAAGCCACTGCTTCAAAATATTCCCGAATAAACAACAAAGAGCAAAACACACTAATCCTCACTGAATTCATAATCGGAAAGCTGGGATAGCTTGGAATACATATTTAACCCCGCTTTTAGAACAAGCACCATATACGCTGCTTGCGCCGTTTGGACATAGCTTAATCAGCTCCGAAAGCACTTTTGCATGTTATATGAAGCTGTGATCAAAGCTTCGTGTCGTCCACCTAGCCACCCTTTACGATATCTCCGAAAACGGAGGTTTTCTAAGCCGCGCCGGCGTACACTTCCATTGTAAACAAGAAGGCAACGGAGGCAGTTGAGGCAAGCAATGGACGCATCACCACGTGATCAAACATGGCAGCGCCCACGGGATCGCCGCGAAAAGGGTCAATACGACCCAACGTCGGTGCTACCATTAGTAAGAAACAGACTTATAAAACAAAAGTTGTAATGAGACCAACAGCTCTTTGGATTAACACATCATTTTGTAACTTCACCAATTCGGGTTACCCTCCGATGGTGGCGTAGCGGCTTTGGTGTTCGAGAATTTAATTCGAGAAATTCGAAAACTTAATGAATTGTAAAGCGGGCTTATAGAAAAAAAAAGTCTTTTCAGCACAACTACTACTTCAATGTCTGTGGACCGAGTAACAATAGCACTATATACTGTTCAGGTCGACGGCAGCTGTAAGCGTAAGGACAGGTTCACGCAAGGTGAACGATGTCATCGTGACAAGTCCGAACGGTTTGACAGTCCTTTACGAGTCGTTCGATGTGATATAAGTGCACCTGTTTTTATTCTTCTTTGCCAAGAAGAATGACGTCATGACCTGACGTGACGTCATCACATCTCGTGCCAAAATTCTTGTCCCAGATAGAACTCATCCCTGCATTGAAATGTACAAATTCCAAGAAGACTGAGACGCAAAAAGAAACAAAATGTCAGTAATCTATTACAGGTATACGGTGACATTTCTGGAGTGACATTTGGCCAAGCCATGGATTCTGTTCTGTTACATATGCGTTCCTGTGGAGACACGCATTGAGAGAACAACTCGGCTGCTCCACTTCTCTGTGTGTTGTAAAATTATATTACAGATAAATCATATAAAAGAAGGAATAAGCATGTGATATCGAAAGTGAGTTACTTGCCTTTCCTGAAAATGATTTCAGGCTTTGAGATCGAAACCAAATTACCCTGCCCACGTGATAAAAGTGGAACTGTGTGTATTCCTCAAACGGCAATGAAAAAGAAAGTGAAAAGAAAGAACGAGAAGAAAAGAAGACGTAGTTGCTGGCTTCACTGCAGCCGAAGTTGTCTACGCTTTCCTGCAAAAGTTCTTCGAGAGGTTGAATCGTGACGTAAACCTCGCGTAGCATGCAAGCGTCCTAAGAGCCGGAAAAAGAAAGAAAGAAAAGAAGATTGTTGCACACAAAATTTGTCAGATAAGAATGTAACCGCTGATTGAGCTGCCATTTACCTAGCAAGGGAGCCACAGAGTTTCTTTCTCTTGTGAGGTTCAGGGCCGAAAATGGCTGACTCGGATATGCACGGTCTTTTTTCAATCTTGCTAAGCAACACAGGCGATATCACCGAGGGACAGGAATACCGTATTTACTCGAATCTAGGTAGATAGCTGTTTTTTATTTTCGCATATGTAACAAAACTCCTAAGTCGGCTTAGATTAGAGGATTTCTTGAGGATCATCGGAACTGAAAAAAAAAAGTCTCTCCGCTAACGCCAAAAACATAGACAATCCAGTAGCCATTACTACAGCCAATGCTGCATGGTAACTGACTGTAGCGGTAGGCCATTTTGAGTGCATTGAATGCGTGAAATGCAGGCACAGTCTTTCTATTTTTTTTTGTTCTTGAAAGCATTTCTCTATCGAGACGCTGTGGCTGGGCGCGCATTGTCGAAGTTTAGCCTACAGCAAGCCGGGGTATGTGTGTGACTGGCGCTTGACATTGGTGACAAATGTCGCTTGCTTTTTATTTGTGTGTGGCAGTTGTCACTGACTGTTATCTTGGTCGGCTTGCACTGGAGGAAAGTTTTTTTTTAATTTAGCTTCCGAAATTGGGGGGTCGGCTCAGAATCTAGGCCAGCCTAGAGAGAGAGAGCTTTATCTTCACAAAACCAGAGAAGTCGGCCAAAGCTATAGCTTGAATGATGATGATGATAAGAGAAGGATCTGCGTATATACAAGTCCACTAAGTTGCGGCATCTCTAACGTCATGTGTCTAGCCCCGTGGCTTGCATAAGGGCTAGAGCTGCCCTTGTAATCAAGTCGCTCTGTTTCCGTTAGGCCAATTACCCAAAACAGTGTCATCAGATAGTGCCCTGCTATCAACGTGTGCCATCGAACATGCTCCTGTCCTTCTCCCGCGTACGCTGGACAAACGAAAACACGTGCGGAATTGTTTCTGGCACCTGACGGCGTTCGCAGTATGGGCCTGCGTAACGGCATCATAAAGATGTGTATAACATCTGGTGAACGCGACACCAAAGCCGGCCTTACATTGGAGTCGATGCGGTAGTGAGAATTCCTGCCCGGCCGACTCCTGCTCGGCGAAACCCGGTGAAGCCTGGAAACTGTCTCCTCTTCCGGAAGGGTGAATCGCTACCGCTCCGCGTACATGGACAACGTCAGCGCATAATTGGATCTGCTGGCTCGTGATGTCAGTGAACCTGCACTGCCGTGAGACCAGTTCGGGGTCCATAGCAATAAAAAAAAAGGAAAAAACGTCTAAGCCGTGGGTTCATAATTGATCGGGTGAATTTTCTTACAACCTGTTCATTCGTACAGAAGACGCATACTGCAGCAGTTCCCCTTGGCGCGCGGGTTAGCTTTATACGCTGCAGTTTTCTTTATTTTTATTGCAATACCAGGTAAAAGGTTAGAGCTGGTATTAGTTTGTCCGCACGTAAGTTCTATAAACGCAGTCAACCATCGTCTTCCCCTTCACGGAAACCCCCGTCTTATGGTGAAGGAAAGCATTTACCACAAGGCATGGCCTTCGAGATCGGGTGCCGCGCGCGCTATGGGGAAAGCGTTCGCCGGCCGTGCTCGGAGGTCATGCGCAGGGCATTGCACGCCTTGTGCACTGGGAGCCGGCCGCGCTAAACACTGAGACACTGTGGAACTTTTTGAAGCGAAGCTATTCTTACGAACCCTCGTGGGCACCACTGGCCGTGGCTGCTGCATGCCTTGCCGAATAACTCAAACACATAAAATGGAATAATATCTCGTTCGATGGTGTGAGCGAACATCGGGTCCTCTCCTCACCCCATATTATTACGCGCGCCAACATCCTCCCCGTTCAGACCTCACACCGGGGTGAGCTATAAGCTGCACCACCCGAAGACCTGCGCCAGACTCTGTCGCTGCTCCTGGTGCGCCACATCCACCACATCCATGGGAGCGATGGCACCAGCCACCAATTCACCACCAGGGTGCGCCACCTCGACAAGCGAGGATAACTAGGACTAGAGCCGTCGTACAATTATGTTTTTCTTCTTATTCTCGCATCAGTTGCATCCGGGAGTGCTCATACCTTCGGGCTACTCCCCTATTCCTTCACCTTCACCTTACTCCTGGGAGACCGCGCTGAACAGCTCAGACCCGCAATAGCAGCGATGGCTGATCCAGCGGGCACGCGGGGTGGCGCGAGCCAATGGGGACCTGAACTAAGGGCTCCACCCCACGAGGAAGTCGCCCCACCTCATCAACAATAAATGTTTTCTCTCTCTCTCTCTCGCCGGGAACCAGGCAGCGCATGCCGCGGTTCGAGACCATGCACGCAGGGTCATCTTCGACACGCAGAGAACACGGACCAATGGCTGTCACGAAGACGCTGAACGGAATTACTCCAAGAAGTACTCAGATATCTTGCATGGCGCACTACAGGAAGCAGAGGAGTCGCTACCCGCCCGCACATAAGAGGATGAGTAGGGAACAAGCGGTGACCTGGAGAAGACTCCAGGCTGGAACCTACTCGCATGAAACACTGCGGGACGCCATGCATCCGGGGACCTATGGGTGGGACTGCAAGTTCTGCCCGCCGGACACGCCCAACATCGTGGAATAAGGGTGCAGGAATAACCCAGGACGTACCACCGTCATCACCACCACCAGGCGATAACAAGCAGAAAGAAGCGGAACCAGAGGAAGAATCGGAAGACCAGTGGGAGACTGCTGGTGACGCAAGACCCTGAAAACTCAGCTACGGTTGGTGAACAAGGCTCGGGCGGTGGCAGCGAGCCATGGCTACCCGGTCTGAGGAGGCTACCCACCTTTGGGCTCAAGTCGAAGAAGCCTGGTATAACAATAAAGTTTATTTCTCTCTCGTATTCTCAGCCCAGCAGCCACATGTTCAAACCGTTAGATCACAATCGCAAGCACAATCCTCTCGTGAATAAGCCTAGTAGCCCTTTGTGACGAGCAGCGCGTGGGTGATCACATCGCATGTTTAGGATTTGCGAGTTGCACGTTCGCGCGACAACACCCCCGCGCGCTCGCACCAGTTTTCATTAGGCGACAGATGCACAAGTTAAACTTCGTGACATCAAGCTTGCCAGAGACCCTCGCTATGCAATCAGCGAGAAAGATAAAAGGAATACTGAGAAGTAAAAAAGAAAGTACAGTTAACTTCCCCCAATGCTTTCAATGGCCTTATCTTCTGTGGTGTTCATGTGTTTGTAAGTAAGAAAAAAAAAAAAAAACCAACAACAACAAACGAGCCGCTCGGTTCCTCTTATTCATCACGCTTAACATATAGACTCTTTGTTTTGCACATTGACGTCAGGACCACCAAACTCGCGAACTTTTTCTATGCAAATAAGATTCAGGTCGAACACAATGTACTCGGTGAAAGACACGTGGTAGGCGCGGTGACAGCCGTTAACAAAGTCTATATACAGAAGCTTCACAGTGGCTGCGCATGAAGTAAGGTGCGCTTCTGTTCGTGTATACCTCGTCTTTCATTTGAAGTTTTTTTTTTTTTCACTTTGTTCATTATCTCAGTTTTGGAGGGAAGAACGTGGTGCAGTTTAATTAGGAGCCAGTGGGGCAAAAGAGACGCTAAATGGTTCTATTCCGCACAAAGTCAATCAGGCGACGACGAGGGACTTCGGGCGAAGAGGTGGTCTAATTTGCATAATGCCAACAACGAAATGACAAAAAAAAAAGAAAGACTGCTGCTACTGTACAAAGTGTTCTGGAGAAGGAAGACTGGAACTGACAAGACGCAATGTCTACCTGTACATGCCAGAAAGTCTTGTTTGCAAAAGCAGCTCTATAGGCTCACTGTTCAAACACGGAAGTGCCGGCTACAAACTGAACCGCAATTAATTCCGCTTGCTTCTTACTACGCGTGAATCGGGGAACTTTCCGTTAGCTTTAATTAGCAAAGTGGGGTGGTGTGCCGGGCTGCGTAGCCATGACAACTGCATTCTTCTTTTCATCATATTAGTGAGAGTAACAAAAAAAAAAAACATGGTGATGATTGAAATGCTCAGCTATGCAGAATAAATCGACAGCTTCACCACCTTCAGATGAATGCGAAGGTTTATTTGCTAGTGACCTTGTCTTCAATTCACGTACGTACTGTACGTTCGGTTCGTAGAGTGTTTCATAAACGCCGCCATGTTTCATCGTGCCCCACCTGCGGCCAGATGTTTTTTCATTCACTTTCATTTCCATTAATTTATCATTTGTTTCATTCATTTAATAAGTACAAGTCATTTCCTTTATGCTGTCCTTGGTGTCCCTGCTTGTTGGCTTCTTATGATGTGACAAATAACAATTTAAAAAATCGGGCCCTCGGTTTCCTTTTCTCTCGTTCACTCCATAGCGAGGCCTCGAATCCGGCAGGACTGATGCCTTCCGGTAGCATGTGTGGGTTTAATAACCAGTTGCCTTCACCCAAAACGATCACGTACACGTGACGCCTGCGGCCGAAGGGATGTTCCAATTATGCCGCCAAGGCCGGGAGTGGTGTGTGATGGCTAACACTCCCAGGATTAGTTCTAGTAGACATAAACATCAATACCCCTGAAAGTGGATGGGAAAACGGCGCCGCGGTAGCTGCATTGGTAAGAGCATCGCACGCGTAATGCGAAGACGTGGGTTCGTGCCCCACCTGCTCCCAGCTGTTTAAAAAAAATACTCTTTCATTTCCAATAATTTATCATTTCTTTATTTCAATTATTAAGTGCAATTATTTCCTCTATGCTGTCCTTGGTGTCCTTGTTTGTTGGGTTCTTATGATATGACTAATAAAAAATCGGGCCCTCGGTTTCCTCGAACATGAGTGGCACAGGCTAACACTCCAAAGGCTATATGTCATCATCATCACCAGCCTATATTTATGTCCACTGCAGGACGAAGGCTTCTCCCTGCAATCTCCAATTACCCCTGTCTGGCGCTATCCGATTTCAACTTGCGCCTGCAAATTTCCTAACTTCATCACCCCACCTAGTTTTCTGCCGTCCTCGACTGCGCTTCCCTTCTCTTGGTATCCATTCTGTAACTCTAATGGTCCACCGGCTATCCATCCTACGCATTACATGGCCTGCCCAGCTTCATTTTTTCCTCTTAATGTCAACTGGAATATCGGCTATCCCCGTTTGCTCTCTGATCCACACCGCTCTCTTCCCGTCTCTTAACGTTAGTCCTAACATTTTTCCTTCCTCCGCTCTTTGTGCGGTCCTTAACTTGTTCTCGAGCTCCTTTGTTAACCTCCAAGTTTCTGCCCCATATGTTAGTACCGGTAGAATGCAATGATTGTGCACTTTTCTTTTCCACGACACTGGTAAGCTCCCCGTCAGGATTTGGCAATGCCTGCCGTATGCACTCCAACCCAATTTTATTCTTGTGTAAATTTATCTCTCATTATCAGCGTTCCCTGTGAGTAACTACCTTGATAAACGTACACCTTTACAGACTCTAGAGGCTGACTGGCGATTCTTGTTCCCTTGCCAGGCTGTTGGACATTATCTTTGTCTTATGCATATTAATCTTCAACCCCACTCTTACACTTTCTCGGTTAAGGTCCTCAATCATTTGTTGTAATTCTTCCGCATTGTTGCTGAATAGGAAAATGTCATCTGCAAACCGAAGGTTGCTGGGATACTCACCGTTGATCCTCACTTTTAAGCCTTCCCAGTCTAAGAGCTTGAATACTTATTCTAAGCATGCAGTGAATAGCATTGGAGAGATAGTGTCTCCTTGCCTGACCCCTGTCTTGATAGGTAACTTTCTACTTTTCTTGTGGAGAACCAAGGTAGCTGTGCAATCCTTGTAGATGTTTGCCAAGATATTCACGTATGCCTCCTGTACTCCTTCATTACGCAATGCCTCTATGACTGCTGGTATCTCTACTGAATCAATAGCCTTAGCAATAACCAATAACCTTAGCAATAGCGAATAGCAAGCCAAGTCTGCGGCATTCCACACTCTGCCTCATGCATATTGACCCCCCTGCGGGACGCTGCCGCACATTCGCTTAATTTCCGAGCTTCCGTATCGACCCCGTCGGCGTGTTTCGATACCGAGAAATAAATCGAGCGAATCCACGATTGCGGTCACGTTATTGCGTTCATTTGTTTGAGCCGGTACTGCAGGGGGAAATGAATTAATTACATGACAAAGAGAGTGCCGAAAACAACCATTATTAAGCATGTGGAACCATGTCCTACATACTTAAACATGGCCCCAGTTACAGGTACGTAAAAGAATGTTTATAGGCACAGGTGTGAGAGAAAAGTTTTCAGTAACAGTGGATATTTTAGGGAAACAAAGTTCCGTATATTTATTGTTACGTGAAAGTAAAAAGTGAACAAAAAACGTTAAGATACATTGATAGGCCGTTTTTTAGGTTTTGTGATTGTGAGGCGCCGTTCCGTTCGAGCAAGTAGAAAACATATGCAAATTTTTTCCATCGATAGATGATGACTGAATGATCGTAGGAGCAATGAAGCAAGCCAAGTCTACGGCGCTCCGCACTCTGTCCCATACATGGTGACTCCACAGCGGGGCGCTGCAACACATTCGCTTAATTTCCGCGTTTCGGTATCGACGTACCCGCCGGCGTCGTTCAACGGCGAAAAAATAGAAAGCAATGGAATCCACGCCGACGGCACGTGATTGCGTTCATTTGTTCGTGGCCCTGCTGGGAGGCAGAAATGAATAAATTACACAACGAGCGCATCGCCGAGAGGATTAGTCCTGTGTGCAGCGCGTTCGGGGGAACAAAAATGAAGCCTTTCTGGCTACCCGCCCCGTGGATACTGACTTCGCGGAGCGGCCGAAAATGGATTACGAGCTATTACGACCCGTTGCATCAGCTGCCGGCAATATCGGAGTATGTATGCTTCTGCTTGGGCTTTGTGCAGTGTGCCTGTTTTGTTCTTCAACTTGGTGTTTGGGGTGCAGTCGTGTTCTGTAGCGTATATGTGCGCGTACATGGCATGTCCGGAGACTGTTCGCGCTTGTGGCGACCTCTGGGGGCGTGTACTACGGCGAGACAGGGGCGACTGACGCAGACGGTTTTGCGTGGGCGGGCGTCATTTCATTAGCGGTGAATAGGTTGGTTTCGTCACGAAAGCGTTGCTAGGAAGGAAGCCCGAGTCGCAGAGGTTTAATTCCATCCGAGGAAGAGATTGGAATTCTTTACTTTGGGCGCCATGCATTGTTTCAGTATATTTTGCTTTCATTTACTTTTTTTGGCAGCGACCACTGAACTGTGGAAGACGATCTAATAAAGCTTCAACTATTTGGGGCTCGGCTGATACCGTAGTTTCTTTCAGAATCAATAGTTTATTGCGAACGAAAAAAACTGCTGCTCGTGCCATGTGGGCACGAAAAATGCGGGCCCGTAATGTTTTTGATCACTGAAGTTAGCACCGTGATCTGTGCATAGTGTTCATGTGTCGGTGACAACCTAAGAATTGCGAAGAAGCTCCGCCCACAAACACCCACGTGCAAAGAAAGCCGAGGCAGCTGGGGTCCACTCACAATCATATACAACCAATTAGGTTCGCTTATTAATGCGAAAGCACTATATGCCCCATTGCGCGAAAATCCGTCGGCGTGAGCGAAAGATGGAACCAAAAATGGCCGACGCTGCAAGGAGTAAAAAACAGGTCACAAATGCTCAAATTGACGTCACATTTCTCAGGGAGGTTCCTCTAAACGAAGTCAATTATTGGCTTTCAAAAGAAAATTTCGTGCACTTTGGTCTGGTAGGGAATCAAACATGCGAGACGAGCACGCTTCCTCGATGCCAAGGCTAATCCACGGTTCTGGCTTACTAAAGGTGTCCCTAGTGCGTGCGTGATTGCGCACGTCACGTCGTAGCCATCTGGCTGACTAAAGGTGTGGCCTAGTGCACGCGTCATTGGGCACGTGACGGTGCCGACAATGAGGGGGAGGTGGCGCCACGTCATGAGTGTATAATATGAGCGTTTTCATGACGTTAGCAGGTCTACAAACAGCATAATGCTTTCGCATTCCCACACGTAGCAGACGTGCCTCCGCCGAATTATTTGCTAGCATCAAGCGGCGTTGCGTGTTTGAAACAGCCGTTTTCTCCTCACAGAACGGCCTTTTATCACTGGTTTCGGGATGAAACTTGAATGCCTAGGACAAATTTCATGGGTGGTCCTGATATCACTGCTCAGCCAAAGCTATTATTTTAGCATGCAACAACGAGATTTTATTTTATAGTTAGTCCAGCGTTTACATTAGAAGAGCAAAGTCAATAAGCTGTGAGCGGACTCCAGCTGTCTGCGCTCTCTTCCAGAGGGGAAGTGCAGGTACAGATAGTTTCTGTTTCGCGTTTCGTGATAATTTCGCGTTTACGCTCGCTCTTAGTCGTCTTCGGTTTCGGAAGGAGTGTGTCACGTGACCACGGTTCCCACAATCTGTGGTTCGTTTTTTTCCCTTTTTTCTTTCTTTGGTCATGATGTTTAGTGCAGGTACAAATAGTTTCTGTTGGTAGAGCTTGTTTATGATTCTTAGGTGGTCACCGACTGTAGTACTTCGAATGATTCATTGCTACATCTATACAGAAACTCCTTGACTTGCACAGCGGTGTACACTTTCCACCGCGTCCTCCTTACACTCCAAATATGGCTCCTCATAAGTTCCGATAACTAAGAGAATCTTTTTTGCAAGTGTGTACCACATGGTCGGTGGAAACATTTTGCAAAACGTCTTTGCAAAATACGTTCCACATTTTAGGGGAAACTGACTGGAACGAGATTAAGAGCGTAGGTTGTCGCCGACCACAAGCTTCTCGAGAACTCGTTTAGCACGCTCGCGTGCAATCCTCCGTGACGTCACTGACCCGGTACCGACGACGCATCAGGCAGTCGAGACGCACTGCACGGGAGCACTTTCTTAGAACAACAACAACAAATATTATCCCGAGAGTGTTGAGTTCAACAACCGCAGTTGTCCCAGAATAACGCTTCCGATAAATGCGCGTAGCTGTTGCCGGCCGTGGTTTCCTTCGCGGTATATAACCGAAGCCTCGAGGCACGTTCAGCGACCGCTAACATGATCCCGTGCCGTCTGGTTCGGCCCCTTGGTGACGACCGCTCACTTCCGACTTCCTAGAACCCTATACCAACCCTCTCTCCTTCTCTTTTGTTTTTTCTCCCCTCACATCTGCGGGGGCTGAGGGAACGGCCCCCGCATACAGCCCGAAAGTGTCGTCTCGCTCTTCTAATCTCGACATCTGTCGCAGAGCAGTGCAAAACGAGCTGTACTACATTTTTGCCCTAGCACTCCGAGTCGCATACTTTAGTAGCGTGCAGCAGATGGCGCTTAGGTAATTGACTGTCGCGTAGGGAACGGGCCGGCCGCGTCACGTTATCAGCTTTTGCCTCGCTGCACGCAAGTTGAGGATAGTTTGGCGGACTGGCGCTCTCGCACCCGAACGTTGCCTTGCGTTTACGCTCGCTCTTAGTCGTCTTAGGTTTCGGAAGGAGTGTGTCACGTGACCACAGTTCCCACAGTCCATGGTTCGTCTTTTTCTTTTTTTCTTTTCTTTCTTTGGTCATGATGTTCAGGCGCTGACACGCGTTCTTGGGCGTTCAAGTTGTAAGCTTGCTTTTTTTTCTCCCTTGCCACTGCGGCGCATGGCTGGGTAAACACTGCAGACTGTTGTTTCGCAGCCGGCGTAGGCAGATGCGACAGCATCTTCCCCGAGATGCCGCCATCTTTGATTTCCGGTTTGCGGAGGAACGTGAGCCGAAGGTGGAACCCCTCGAGGTAATATGGAGGATAACATGCAAATAGTTTTCGATTAAGCCGTAGTATAGCTAACGACAAATGCTTGGCATAAATGTGTTTAAAGATGCTATACATTCCACGGGAAAGCTGTTTGTCTACACATGTGTATTAGAATGTATAGTTGAAATCAATAGATCACGAGTAATAATTGCTCTATTCTTTCATTATCACGCCAATTGAGCGTGGGTTACGGGCAACCCATGAGTGTCGTCCCTGATTTCAAGGTGGTATCATAACAACCAAATGGGTCTCATGAACTTGATACCCTTCTATACGACAGATTAAGGCTCAGAATTTTGGTTACTGAGTAGTAGTGCAATTATTGATTGATTTATTGATTGGTTTTTGCCATCTGAATGTGATTTTTAACGAGCGCGCAACGATGTGCACTGAGGGAACGCGAAGATAGCTGGCACTCTGGCAGCTGAGCTCTCGCGCTAGCGACGTCGGTCGCGCGATTATGCTGCGTCCTCAGGTAATTATTCGGATGACACTATAGTAGCAGTGAGTCTGAGGAAGATGCGAAATTACGAGATAAAGTCCCAATACTTCACCGGACCGTCATCAGTTGCTCTGTAGCGAACTTTGTTTTGACGACTGACTGACGACTTATGCCGACAGAGATGTCCTAGAGATATTGGCAACATAATACTCTTCTTATCCATTGTCTCTGCTGCATGTAGTGAAGCTGTCGTGCTGCCAGTCAAGCAGAGTGTTACGCGTTGCCTTACATATATGGGGCACTTACCGGAAGCCACACCGGTGTTCCCTCTTACGCATTGCTCACGTTACAACTAAATGCGATGCGTACAGTTTTGTTTACTTTCATCCTATGCGAACATGTTATCTCCCAGGATGTTTTTGGTTATCCGCCACAAAGCCGCATGTTTACTGTCATGCAGTTTGAATGTTTAAGTCCTGCATCGTTCGCAAGCTATGCCGAAATGCCAACTCCAAATCAGGCCCAGTGAGAGACGTATATGCACCGACGTCACAGGGATGTCACGTGTGGGATTCTTGTCGAGCGAGGAGTGGATGTATGAAGAGGAAAAGTACAAGTATCGAGCGACATTTAGGGAGAAGGAGGAAACAACTTTACTCAAAATTTCAGACAGAGTAGATCTGAAGGCCTTGACCTCCAGGTGACCTCGGTTGAGGTCACCTGCAGAGCCCTGGTCGTGAGATTTTCTTGGATGGTCTTGTCTTCTCACCTTAAGAGGGCCTCCCAGGCTTCCTCCGAAGGAGCTGGCCGTAGTTTTTTCGGAGGGGGCTTGGCAGAGCATCCCCATAAGATATGGTTTTGGGTGGCCAGTTGGTTCTGGCCGCAATTTAGGCAAATTGGGTCCACCAGTTCATACGTAATATGCGCCAATCCGTGTGGGCAGGGAAAAGAGTCAGTTTCTCTCTGATGTAAAATCGTGACCTGTTCCCTGGATAGCTCCTTATTAGGAACTGGATAGATTGTCCTAACCTCTTTGAAAAATCTGGTAAGTTCATTAAATGTGGTCGCTGGCTCACTCCAGAAGTGCCACCGAGTCTGAGGAGCACCCCGCCCGGTTGGTTAAGCCTCGCGCTGTTTGGTGCGCTGCCTCGTTCCCTAGGGATTCTCCAACTCTTACGTCACAGTGGCACAAACCCACTCAGGGGGATCGGCCAAGAACGGGCACACACCAAGTACCACACAATGAGTAGCTAAATGAAAGAAAGTAAATCAAATCAAATAATTTGTGAAATATAATTAACAGTTCCATTAACAGATCGGTGTGCTTTAGAGGTGCCTGCGAGACGACATTTGGCGTTCATGTTTTATGCAGGAAGTTACTATCTTGTTACGCAAAACGGAGGTAGGCATACTTGCTCAGCATAACAGAGTTATAAAAGCCCCTTTGCTTGTACGTTAATATATATATATATATATATATATATATATATATATATTTATTCGGCGAGGTAGCGACCAATGTAACAGCCAGGCAGCGAAGCAAAACCCAGGAAAGTAGACAATAGTCAGGTAGACAAGTAGACAAGAATGCTTCGCTGTAATAGTACTAATAATAACACACCAGACGACGGTATTAAAAACGCACTTCAAAGGCTGTTATGTCCCTCAGGACTGCATTCGCGTCTGAGAAGGTTATACTGTGGCACCCTCACAAAGATCGGCATATGTTTGCACGGAACCACTTTGAAGCACACGCGAACTTCTTTCTCCCGTTCACTTACTTCTTCCTATCCGTTCTTCTTCTGTGTGGCATAGTGCCACAGCAAAGCCTCGCGCATAAAGGCGTATACGAACAAAGCGGAGCCGCCGGCTTTTTTCTCCTGGGTAATTATGCCTCGCAAGGGAGTTGCGCGCACAGGGAACGTTGTGTTTACGACCAAGGTCCTGCCGTCGGTAATGCGATAAGGTTCATAACGGAAATCCGAGAAGAGGCGTTAGGCGTAATTCAATATAGCGTGATGCGATACTCCGTGCAACACGATAATGCACGAATCCTGCGGGCGAAAGGAAAAAGCTTTCGTGCAGCTGAAACTGTACGTGCTATATGTGGCTAGACTATAACATTGTCACAAAGGGACACTAATACCGGGACAAAGAATTTCAGCTGTGTTTGTCAATTATCCTTCTACGATACCAAAAAACGCCACTCTTACTGTAAGAAAATGCTTGATAAGCCTAAAAAAGAGACTCAAAAACGAGAGACTACAGGCGACGCCATCTTGATGCTCTCGCACCAGTTTTCTGTGACGTCATGGATTTTAATGGACTCTCCTCGGGGCTAGTAAATTTTATTATCGGCGAAATGGACTGCATGTCATTCTAAAACACAGAGATATTGAACTTAGCAAGTTACAAGAACTTTGACATAGTCCACAATGGGACAAACACACAAAAATACTTTGGAGCCCCTGACGTCAATGACATACCGATGCTATGGCGTTCCGGCATGAAATAAAAAAAAAAAGAACTTTTACCTTTACTTCCTCTTTTAATAATCGACATATTACTGCTGAATTATCAAAAAAGAGTCTTGAAACAACACCTAATTAGACAAAAAGTGAGTTTGCATTTCATTTTAGTGCCCCTTAGGACCCAGGGAAGAACACCGTAGTGAAACATTGATTGCAATGATTGATTAATTGACTTATTGATTGATTCAGCGATATGTCGGAATACGGCAGCCACGGCAGGTAATTGAAGCCGAAATAGTGTAGCGGGCTAGGAACATGCATCGAAATCACTAAAATAAAAAAAAGTAGTAAAACATAAATACTCCAGAAAGTGGATGGGAAAACGGCGCCGCGGTAGCTCAATGGTAAGAGCATCGCACGCGTAATGCGAAGACGTGGGATCGTTCCCCACCTGCGGCAAGTTGTTTTTTCATCCACTTTAATTTCTATGAATTTATCATTTCTTTAATTCACTTCGTCAGTACAAGTAACTTCCCCCTATGTTGTCCTTGGTATCGTTCTTTGTTGGCTTCTTACGATATGATTACTAAGTAGAGTGTTCTTGCAAATATGTTCCACTTAGTTGGTTAAGCCCGCGTGGAACGGAAATAAGATGTTCCACTTAGGAAACTCACGTGGAACAATATTAAGATGGTAGGAAATCTATGATTCTATTACTGGGAGCCACTCGGTGTCGCCTGCAGCATTTGAAATGTAGGAATGAATGCCACGGAACATAACGCTTTTTTTGCATAGTAGTTGGGACCCTCTTCCTAAACGTATAATCCGGTGGTGAATATTTAGAAAGAGGGCAGCTGTATTGGAAAGCCTTATGCCGCAGTTTTGGTCGACCATATTTCCTGTAGCATTTTTTCAATCGCTTTCAAAATTAAGGAATATCAACTTCACAAATTGCCGACTCCCTTAGACTCTGTAGCATCTCCAAAAGAAGGCCTAGAATAGACCATACACTGAATGGGAGATAGTCATGCTTGGTTTCTGAGAGCGTGAGTCGATACGATGGAGGTTGGAGTGAACAAATGATTAGCGAACAGGTCCCTATGCCACGTGATTATGCATACAAGTATCTTCAAATATATGCTGCTGAGCGCGAGGTCGCGGGATCGAATCCCGGCCGCGGGGGCTGCATTTCGATGGAGGCGAAATGCAGAAACGCCCGTATGCTTGCGTTGTAGTGCACGGTAAAGAATCCCAGGTGGCCAAAATTAATCCGGAGCCCTCACACTACGGCGTGGCTCATACTCAGAATTGGCTTTGGCACGTAAAACCCCAGAATTAAGAAGAAGATCTTTAAGTATAAAGTGCAAAAGGACGCCGTCTTGCAGATATAACAACGCGCGCCCGCCCCCCTTGTACCTGACTATAACAAACAAACTCAGTTTTAACGTGTCATACAGACGTTATTGCATTCGCCGTCTTTGCTTCCGTCGCTGTCAAGCGTGTCGGCTTATTTCTCTTTGTATACCTTTCTTATAAGCTAATTAACTTTATGGCTTCAAGACTCGAGGGAATTACCTCATGTTTGTTAGAATGTCAAAAAAATATGCAAAATAAGCTATACCGGAACGAAAGAAGTCTGAGAGTGCAAGCGATTGCTTTCCAGAGTAGTACACGAGACAACGCTAAGGGCCCATGCAGTGTTTGCATACAATTTGTATTAACTTTCCAAAAATGAACTTGAAACTTGAAGCGCTGTGTAAACGCCGCCTGCAATTTGGAAGAGAAATTCGAGAAAACTCTCTAGGTTTGCTAGTTTTCTTTTGATAAGCAGGAATGAAATATGCGTAGAACGCGATCGTCCTGAAGGGCATGAGAGAGCTGTAGCTATGAGAA